>NW_027615128.1:32500-42061 GCF_965212315.1 Lampetra planeri | reverse complement strand
CCACGTCCGCACCGTTTAGCCTGGGGGGCTAAAACGGCGCTGTGATCCCACACGGCCCCACCCCTCGGGGGAGGATAGGCCCTGGGACTCCCCTGGATCGCCGTCCTTCTAAGGAGCGACGAGGGCAAGCCAGCGGCGTGGCCCCGAGAGCCTAGAGCCGATGTTCTTGTAAGAGCCGGTCTGGTGACTCAGGGTGCCGTGATCCCCGCTTGGCCAGAGCTGGATCAGCTAGCCTCCCCTAGCTCTGTAGTGGAGGACCTGGGAGTAGGCTAGCCGGGATAGAGATCGTGGGATCTCCCTGTTAGACGGGTGAAGGGGCCGATACCCCTTCGAGTGTTGTATACCTTGGCCTGTGTTGAGTGGAACGTTTAATAAATTAGTGTGCCTTTGACTACGTCGTTCAAATCTCTTTGAACCTACTACAGTGGCACAAAAACCACCACGGTCTTTAGTGCCACCGTGTTCTTTGACATTGGCGGATCAATGCCAACGCGCCGTTGAAACGCAATTACGGATTCAGTGTTGACGAACTGTAGAACGCAAAACGCCCCTTGTGTCACACCGTCTTGCGAATGACTGAGGCTAGGGGCTGTTTGTGGACTGGGACAGGCATCTCACGGTCATCATTTGAAACTCTATGGCCCGTCCCAAGCCGGTAATTATAATATAAAATATATATTGGGAGGGATACGTCCCCCCCACCCCCCCCCCCCCCCCCAATATTAAAATATGCTCAAAATGTCCGCACCCTCCCCAATATATTGCTGTAAAATAATAATTGCGATGCTATGTGAATAAAAATATCAATTTGCTCAACTGGCAAATGAGGTTCCAATGGTGTAAATGCTTACCCCGAGCTCTCATACTCTGATGGTGCATTGTCTCTGAGTTGTGCGCCTTTTGGCGTCATCTGGTCCAACACCAATGGAGACTAGGCTCTAAGGAAAGCTGTCTCGGGTGTGGACCAATCAACTTCAAGGACAGTGCATACATTATCAGAGTTGTGTTTTTTGTTTGCATTATGACTGCAGGTATTGTGGTCTATGCAAACATGACTCCTCGTAAAAAAGGTGTCAGTTTTGTTGCCAGATAGAAGGTTAAAAAACAATTATAATATTTTTTACTGGCAAATGAGGTACCAATGGTGAATTTGCTCAACCTTGGCCACAATATCTGGACTTGTCGTCATATAAATCAATGCATAGATTTCTGTTTATATGGTTGTGGTTATAGTTGTGCTTTATGAATCCCTAATCTCTGCCATCACATACAATGAAACAAGGTAAAAAAAAGTTAAAACAGGGCAATGTAATACAATACACTCTTAGACATTATTGTAAAAAAGAAAACTTAAAAGTCCGTCCCGTGTGTCAGTGAATTATTTTCATATTTTAGGCAGGAAATTAGTTTTGAAATGTAGATATTTTTTCTGGGTTGGGACCGCCCAGACACCCTGGAAGATTTGCCCTCCCCCAATGTTGACCCCTTTGCTAAAGGGCCTTGCAACTCCATTTCAAGTGGTAAGAGTTTCATTCAAGGGCGGTTCGTGTTGGCAGAGATATAGCGATTTCAAATCGGGTCCGTGTTTTTTAAAACACCCTGCATATCACGATTATCACAATGTTTCAGTAATAATAACAACCATCTGAATCAGTTATCCGCGAAATGTCGTTGTTTGTATAATAAAGTTACAATAAATATTCACGAAAGGCGCCACGGTGGGTAGATGTTAATTACCTCGCCTGGTCTACAGGAGGCGTGGGTTGGACACCGACCCTGACGATGTCTGCTGCTGCTGCTATAGATTTGGAGTTTGGGATCATACACACCCACCCACTCACCCACTCACCCACACATTCACTCACCCACTCACCCACACACCCACTCACTCACCCACACATTCACTCAACAACAACAACCGCCATTCGCCACCAAGTGGCGGTGACGTCACCACGACGCTTGTGCCAGGCCATGTGCACCTTGAGGCCACGTGAAGTGTCGAACGCCCGCTGGCAGGAGGTCACGGGGCAGACCCAGCAGGTGCCATGGGTCGACTGACTGAGATGACCGAGACCACTGGCTGATGCACCACCTGTGCCCCCTACTGTGCCAACTTGCTGTGCTTTAGACACCCGGCACTCAGCTCGTTGTTGTGAGCGTCGCTCCTCCGCCCTCCGTTGTTGTTGGAGGGCGACTGCCTCCAACTGCCCAGTAGCGTCCTTCACGAGCCTCCTCCACTGAGGCCGATCTTGACACCGCTGGTACCAGTCATCGACAAGTCCACTCAGCTCCACGTCCTCCTGTACCACATCACTCCATCTCTTCTCTAGCCCGTGCCGCGCACGTTTAGCCCCCTCGATCCGGCCGAACAAAAGCTGTTTAGGCATGCGGTGGCTGGGCATGCGGGCTACATGACCCAGCCAACGCAGCCTTGCCAGCCGGAGGAGCTCACCGATGGGACTTTGCACACTCACCCACTCACCCACTCACACACTCACACACCTACTCACCCACACACCCACTCACCCACCCACTCACCCACCCACTCACCCACACCCACCCACTCACCCACACACCCACCACACCCACCACCCACACACCCCACTCACCCACCACCCCACTCATTACCCCACCACCCACTCACCTTCTCACAGACCACCACCTCACCCACCCACTCACTCCACCACTCACCCACCCACTCACCCACCACCCACTCACCAATCACTCACCCCCCCACCACTTAACTCACTCCACCCACCCACCACAACCACCACCCCACCCCCACCAACCAACTCACCCCCCCCACCACCAACCCACCCACCACCCAACATACCACCACACACTACCCCCCACCCACCCCCCACCCACCCCCCCACTCCAACCCCCCACCCAACCCCCACCCCCACCCCCCCACCCCACCCCCCACCCCCCACCCCCCCCCACCCACACCCCCCACCACTACCCCCCACCCCACCCCCCACCCCACCCCCCACCCCCCCACCCCCCCCCACACCCCCCACCACCCCCCCACCCACCCCCCCACCACTACCCCCCACCACTACCCCCCACCACACCCCCCCACCACTACCCCCCACCACTACCCCCCACCACCCCCCCACCACCCCCCCACCCCCACCCCCCCCACCCCCCCACCCACCCCCCCACCACCACCCCCCCACCCCCCCCCCACCCCCCCCACCACCCCCCCCCACCCCCCACCACTACCCCCCCACCCCCCCACCCCCCCACCCCCCCCCACCACCCCCCACCCCCCCCCCCCCACCCCCCACCCCCCCACCCCCCACCACCACCCCCCACCACCACCCCCCACCCACCCCCCACCACTACCCCCCACCACCCCCCCACCCCACCCCCCACCACCCCCCCACCCCCCCCCACCCCCCACCACCCCCCACCCCCCCCCACCACCCCCCACCACTACCCCCCACCCACCCCCCCCACCACACCCCCCCACTACCCCCCACACCCCCCCACCCCCCACCCCCCCCACCCCCCCCCCACACCCCCCCCACCCCCCCACCACCCCCCCCCACCACCCCCCACCACCACCCCCCACCACCACCCCCCACCCCCCACCCCCCACCACCCCCCCCCCCACCCCCCCCACCACCCCCCCCACCACCCCCCCCCCCACCCCCCCCCCCACCCCCCACCACTACCCCCACCACTACCCCCCCACCACCCCCCACCACCCCCCACCACCCCCCCACCACCCCCCCCCACCCCCCCCCACCCCCCCCCACCACCCCCCACCACCCCCCCCACTACCCCCCACCCCCCCCACCACCCCCCCCACTACCCCCCACAACCCCCCCACCACCCCCCCACTACCCCCACCACCCCCCCCACCCCCCCCCTACCCCCCACCACCCCCCCCACACCCCCCCCACACCCCCCCACCCCCCCCACCCCCCCCACCCCCCCACACCCCCCACCACCCCCCCCACCCCCCCCCCACCCCCCCCACCACCCCCCCCCTACCCCCCCACCCCCCCACCCCCCCCCCACCCCCCACCACCCCCCCCACTACCCCCCCCACACCCCCCCCCCACTACCCCCCCACCCCCCACCCCCACACCCCCCACCACCCCCCACCACCCCCCACCACCCCCCCCACCACCACCCCCCCACCACCACCCCCCACCACCCCCCCCACCCCACCCCCCCACCACTACCCCCCACCACCCCCCCCACCACCCCCCACCACCCCCCACCCCCCACCCCCCCCACCACACCCCCCACTCCCCCCCCACCACCCCCCCACCACTACCCCCCCACCACTACCCCCCACCACTACCCCCCCACCACTACCCCCCACCCCCACACCCCCCACCCCCCCACCACCCCCCCACCACCCACCACCCCACCCCACCACCCCCCCCACCACCCCCCCCCCCACCACCACTACCCCCCACCACCCCCCACCACTACCCCCCACCACCCCCCACCACCCCCCCCACCAACCCCCCACCACCCCCCACCACCCCCCACCACCCCCCACCACCCCCCACCACCCCCACCACTACCACCACCACCCCCCCCACCTACCCCCCACTACCCCCCCACTACCCCCCACTACCCCCCACTACCCTACCCCCCACTACCCCCCACTACCCCCCACTACCCCCCACTACCCCCCACTACCCCCCACTACCCCCCACTACCCCCCACTACCCCCCCACCACTACCCCCCCCCACTACCCCCCCCCACCCCCCACCACTACCCCCCACTACCACCCACCACTACCCCCCCACTACCACCCACCACTACCCCCCACTACCCCCCACCACTACCCCCCACTACCACCCACCACTACCCCCCACCACCCCCCACCACTACCCCCCACTACCCCCCACTACCCCCCACTACCCCCCACTACCCCCCACTACCCCCCCCCACCCCCCACCACCACTACCCCCCACTACCACCCACCACTACCCCCCACCACCTCCCACCACTACCCCCCACTACCCCCCACCACCCCCCACCACTACCCCCCACTCCAACCCCCTCCCCCCCGTTGCTACTGCTGCTACTGCTGCAGCAGCAGCAGTAGCAGCAGTAGCAACAAGAAACATCAGCAGCAGTAGCATCAGCAGCAGCAAACATCATCAGCAACAAGTACAGCAGCAGCAGCAACAAACATCAGCAACAGCAGCAAGCATCATCATCATCAGCAGCAGCATCAGCAACAAGTACAGCAGCATCAGCAGCAAACAGCATCATCAGCAGCAGCATCAGCAGCACTACAGCAGCTTCATCAGCAGCAGCAGCAGCAGCTTCATCAGCAGCAGCAGCATCAGCAGCAGCATCATCATCAGCAGCAGCAGCATCAGCAGCATCAGCAGCAGCAGCATCAGCAACAGCATCATCATCAGCAGCAGCATCAGCAACAGTATCATCATCATCAGCAACATCATCATCGTCAGCAGCAGAAACAGTATCATCATCAGCAACATCAGTAATATCATCATCAGCAGCAATATGATCAGCAGCAATATCATCAGCAGCATCAGTATCATCATCAACAACATGAGCAATATCATCATCAGCAGCAGTATCATCATCAGCAATATCATCATCAGCAACATCAGCAATATCATCAGCAGAAGCAATATGATCAGCAGCAGTAGCACAAACATCATCAGTAGCAGCATCATCAGCAATATCGTCAGCAGCAGCAATATCATCATCAGCAATATAATCATCAGCAACATCAGCAATATCATCATCAGCAACATCAGCAATATCATCATCAGCAACATCAGCAATATCATCATCAGCAACATCTGCAATATCATCATCAGCAACATCATCAGCAGCAGTAGCATCATCAGCAACAGGAATCACGAGAGTCAAACACAGCGAGGCATATAGTGTAGTATGTAGTGTATAGTGTAGTGTATAGTGTAGTGTATAGTATAGTGTATAGTGTAGTGTATAGTAGTGTATAGTGTAGTGTATAGTTTAGTGTGTAGTGTAGTGTATAGTGTAGTGTGTAGTGTATAGAGCAGTGTATAGTGTAGTGCATAGTGTAGTATATAGTGTAGTGTATAGTGTAGTGTATAGTGTAGTGTGTAGTGTATAGTGTATAGTGTGTAGTGTAGTGTATAGTGTATAGTGTAGTGTAGTGTATAGTGTAGTGTATAGTGTAGTGTATAGTGTGTAGTGTAGTGTATAGTGTAGTGTATAGTATAGTGTAGTGTATAGTGTAGTGTATAGTGTAGTGTATAGTGTAGTGTGTAGTGTGTAGGGTTTAGTGTAAAGTGTAGTGTATAGTGTAGTGTATAGTGTTGTGCGTAGTGTATAGTGTAGTGTATAGTGTAGTGTATAGTGTAGTGTGTAGTGTATAGTGTGTAGTGTAGTGTATAGTGTAGTGTATAGTGTAGTGTAGTGTATAGTGTAGTGTATAGTGTAGTGTATAGTGTAGTGTGTAGTGTGTAGGGTTTAGTGTAAAGTGTAGTGTATAGTGTAGTGTGTAGTGTATAGTGTTGTGCGTAGTGTATAGTGTAGTGTATAGTGTAGTGTATAGTGTAGTGTGTAGTGTATAGTGTGTAGTGTAGTGTATAGTGTAGTGTATAGTGTAGTGTAGTGTATAGTGTAGTGTATAGTGTAGTGTATAGTGTAGTGTGTAGTGTGTAAGGTATAGTGTAAAGTGTAGTGTATAGTGTAGTGTATAGTGTAGTGTGTAGTGTATAGTGTTGTGCGTAGTGTATAGTGTAGTGTATAGTGTAGTGTATAGTGTAGTGTATAGTGTAGTGCGTAGTGTATAGTGTAGTGTATAGTGTAGTGTATAGTGTAGTGTATAGTGTAGTGCGTAGTGTATAGTGTAGTGTATAGTGTAGTGTATAGTGTAGTGTATAGTGTAGTGCATAGTGTATAGTGTAGTGTATAGTGTAGTGTATAGTGTAGTTTGTAGTGTATAGCGTATGCTGTAGTGTGTAGTGTATAGTGTAGTGTATAGTGTAGTATGTAGTGTATAGTGTAGTGTATAGCGTTTGCTGTAGTTTGTAGTGTGTAGTGTATAGTGTAGTGTAGTGTATAGTGTAGTGTATAGTGTAGTGTAGTGTATAGTGTAGTGTGTAGTGCGTAGTGTAGTGTATAGCGTAGTGTATAGTGTAGTGTATAGTAGTGTATAGTGTAGTGTATAGTGTAGTGTATAGTAGTGTATAGTAGTGTATAGTGTAGTGTATAGTGTAGTGTATAGTGTAGTGTATAGTGTAGTGTAGTGTAAAGTGTAGTGTATAGTGTAGTGTGTAGTCTAGTGTATAGTAGTGTATAGTGTAGTGTGTAGTGTAATGTATAGTGTAGTGTATAATAGTGTAGTGTATAGTGTAGTGTGTAGTGTAGTGTATAGTGTAGTGTGTAGTGTATAGTGTAGTGTATAGTGTAGTGTATAGTGTGTAGTGTAGTGTTTAGTGTGTAGTGTAGTGTATAGTGTAGTGTGTAGTGTAGTGTGTAGTGTATAGTGTAGTGTGTAGTGTAGTGTATAGCGTAGTATGTAGTGTAGTGTATAGTGTAGTGTATAGTAGTGTATAGTGTAGTGTATAGTGTAGTGTATAGTGTAGTGTATAGTAGGGTATAGTGTAGTGTATTGTGTAGTATATAGTGTAGTGTATAGTAGTGTATAGTGTAGTGTATTGTGTAGTATATAGTGTAGTGTATAGTGTAGTGTATAGTGTAGTGTATAGTGTAGTGTATAGTAGTGTATAGTGTAGTGTATTGTGTAGTATATAGTGTAGTGTATAGTGTAGTGTATAGTGTAGTGTGTAGGGTGTAGTGTATAGTGTAGTATGTAGTGTATAGTGTAGTATGTAGTGTATAATGTAGTATATAGTGTAGTGTATAGTGTAGTGTATAGTTTAGTGTGTAGTGTAGTGTATAGTGTAGTGTGTAGTGTATAGAGAAGTGTATAGTGTAGTGTGTAGGGTTTAGTGTATAGTGTAGTGTATAGTGTAGTGTATAGTGTAGTATATAGTGTAGTGTATAGTGTAGTGTATAGTGTAGTGTGTAGTGTATAGTGTGTAGTGTAGTGTATAGTGTAGTGTATAGTGTAGTGTAGTGTATAGTGTAGTGTATAGTATAGTGTATAGTGTAGTGTGTAGTGTATAGTGTGTAGTGTAGTGTATAGTGTAGTGTATAGTATAGTGTAGTGTATAGTGTAGTGTATAGTGTAGTGTATAGTGTAGTGTGTAGGGTTTAGTGTAAAGTGTAGTGTATAGTGTAGTGTATAGTGTAGTGTGTAGTGTATAGTGTTGTGCGTAGTGTATAGTGTAGTGTATAGTGTAGTGTAAGGTGTCGTGTAGTGTATAGTGTAGTGTATAGTGTAGTGTATAGTGTAGTGTGTAGTGTGTAGGGTTTAGTGTAAAGTGTAGTGTATAGTGTAGTGTATAGTGTAGTGTGTAGTGTATAGTGTTGTGCGTAGTGTATAGTGTAGTGTATCGTGTAGTGTATAGTATAGTGTGTAGTGTATAGTGTGTAGTGTAGTGTATAGTGTAGTGTATAGTGTAGTGTAGTGTATAGTGTAGTGTATAGTGTAGGGTATAGTGTAGTGTGTAGTGTGTAGGGTTTAGTGTAAAGTGTAGTGTATAGTGTAGTGTATAGTGTAGTGTGTAGTGTATAGTGTTGTGCGTAGTGTATAGTGTAGTGTATAGTGTAGTGCGTAGTGTATAGTGTAGTGTATAGTGTAGTGTATAGTGTAGTGTAGAGTGTAGTGCATAGTGTATAGTGTAGTGTATAGTGTAGTGTATAGTGTAGTTTGTAGTGTATAGCGTATGCTGTAGTGTGTAGTGTATAGTGTAGTGTATAGTGTAGTATGTAGTGTATAGTGTAGTGTATAACGTATGCTGTAGTTTGTAGTGTGTAGTGTATAGTGTAGTGTAGTGTATAGTGTAGTGTATAGTGTCGTGTAGTGTATAGTGTAGTGTGTAGTGCGTAGTGCGTAGTGTAGTGTAGTGTATAGCGTAGTGTATAGTGTAGTGTATAGTAGTGTATAGTGTAGTGTATAGTGTAGTGTATAGTAGTGTATAGTGTAGTGTATAGTGTAGTGTATAGTGTAGTGTATAGTGTAGTGTAGTGTAAAGTGTAGTGTATAGTGTAGTGTGTAGTCTAGTGTATAGTAGTGTATAGTGTAGTGTGTAGTGTAATGTATAGTGTAGTGTATAATAGTGTAGTGTATAGTGTAGTGTGTAGTGTAGTGTATAGTGTAGTGTGTAGTGTATAGTGTAGTGTATAGTGTAGTGTATAGTGTGTAGTGTAGTGTTTAGTGTGTAGTGTAGTGTATAGTGTAGTGTAGTGTGTAGTGTATAGTGTAGTGTGTAGTGTATAGTGTATAGTATAGTGTGTAGTGTATAGCGTAGTGTGTAGTGTAGTGTATAGTGTAGTGTGTAGTGTATAGTGTAGTGTGTAGTGTATAGTGTATAGTATAGTGTGTAGTGTATAGCGTAGTGTGTAGTGTAGTGTGTAGGGTTTAGTGTAAAGTGTAGTGTATAATGTAGTGTATAGCGTAGTGTATAGTGTAGTGTATAGTGTAGTGTATA
>NW_027615128.1:0-25000 GCF_965212315.1 Lampetra planeri | reverse complement strand
CACACACGTGTATACACACACACGCACACACACGCACACACACACACGCACTTACACACACGTGCATACACACACATGAACACACACGCACACACACACACGCACTTACACACACGTGCATACACACACACGCATACACACACGCACACACACTGCATACACTGCATACACACACACACGCACACACACATACGTGCATACACACACACGCACGCACACGCACTGCATACACACACACGCACACACACACCTGCATACAAAGGCAAAGGGGCTAGCTGCTTATAGCACGCAAGCAAATCACGATTATCATCATACACGTGCGGTGTTAGTGTGTGTGTTAGTGTGTGTGTTAGTGTGTGTGTGTGTATTATTGTGTGTGTTAGTGTGTATGTGTTAGTGTGTCTGTTAGTGTGTGTTAGTGTGTGTGTTAGTGCGTGTGTGTTAGTGTGTGTGTGTTAGTGTGTGTGTGTTAGTGTGTGTGTGTTAGTGTGTGTGTGTGTGTGTTAGTGTGTGTGTGTGTTAGTGTGTGTGTGTGTTAGTGTGTGTGTTAGCGAGGGTCAGAACCATTCCTACAAACGGGGTGAGTTTGCAACGTCGGACAAACGCTTAACATTTAACAATATCTATATATGATTTATATAACGATGTGTGTGGAAGTAGTAGTCTGTTGTTTGCAGAGTCGCGTGGTGCCTATATAGTGCATTGTGTGTAGTGTGTGTGTGTATTGTGTGTATTGTGTGTGTAGTGTGTGTAGTGTGTGTGTGTATTGTGTGTTGTGTGTATTGTGGTGTGTGTGTAGTGTGTGTAGTGTGCGTAGTGCGTGTTGTGTGTGTTATGTAGTCTGCACTGGTATCTCTGTGTGTGGGTGTGCATTGTGTGTAGTGTGTATTGTGTCCAGTGTGTGTTGTGTGTGTTGTGTGTATTGTGCGTATTGTGTGCGTTGTGTGTGTAGTGTGCGTAGTGTGTAGTGTGTGTAGTGTGTGTGAGTATTGTGTGTTGTGCGTATTGTGGTGTGCGTAGTGTGTGTAGTGTGTGTATTGTGTGTAGTGTGTAGTGTGTGTGTTGTGTGTGTGTATTGCGTGTTGTGTGTAGGGTGTGTGTAGTGTGTGTGTAGTGTGTGTAGTGTGTAGTGTGTGTGTGTAGTGTGTGTTATGCGTGTTGTGTGTATTGTGTGTGTTATGTAGTCTGCCCTGGTATCTCTGTGTGTGGGTGTGCATTGTGTGTAGTGTGTATTATGTCCAGTGTGTGTTGTGTGTATTGTGTGTATTGTGTGTGTTGTGTGTGTCGTTTGTGTTGTGTGCGTTGTGTCTATTGTGTATTGTGTGCAGTTTGTAATGTGTAATGTGTGTAGTGTGTGTATTGTGTGTAGTGTGCATTGTGTGTGTGTTAGTGTGTGTGTTAGTGTGTGTGTTAGTGTGTGTGTTCGTGTGTGTGTGTTAGTGTGTGTGTTAGTGTGTGTGTTAGTGTGTGGCTGTGTGTTAGTGTGTGTGTGTTAGTGTGTGTGTTAGTGTGTGGCTTTGTGTTACTGTGTGTGTGTGTTAGAGTGTGTGTGTGTTAGTGTGTGGCTGTGTGTTAGTGTGTGTGTGAGTGTGTATGTAAAGTGTGTGTGTGTGTGTATGTAAAGTGAGTGTGTGTGAGTGTGTATGTAAAGTGTGAGTGTGTGTATGTAAAGTTTGTGAGTGTGAGTGTTTATGTAAAGTGTGTGTGAGTGTAAAGTGTGTGAATGTGTGAGTGTGTGTGTGTGTATGTAAAGTGTGTGTGTGTGTGTCAAGTGTGTGTGTCAGTGTGTGTGGATGTAAAGTGTGTGTGTATGTAAAGTGTGTGTGTGTATGTAAAGTGTGTGTGTATGTAAAGTGTGTGTGTGTGTGTCAAGTGTGTGTGTCAGTGTGTGTGTATGTAAAGTGTGTGTGTATGTAAAATGTGAGTGTGTATGTAAAGTGTGTGTGTATGTAAAGTGTGTGTGTGTATGTAAAGTGAGTGTGTGTGAGTGTGTATGTAAAGTGTGAGTGTGTGTATGTAAAGTGTGTGAGAGTGTGTATGTAAAGTGTGTGTGTGTGTGTAAAGTGTGTGAATGTGTGAGTGTGTGTGAGTGTGTGTGTATGTAAAGTGTGTGTGTGTGTGTGTCAAGTGTGTGTGTCAGTGTGTGTGTATGTAAAGTGTGTGGGTGTATGTAAAATGTGTGTGTGTGTATGTAAAGTGAGTGTGTGTGTATGTAAAGTGTGTGTGTGTATGTAAAGTGTGTGAGTGTGTATGTAAAGTGTGTGTGTGTATGTAAAGTGAGTGTGTGTGTATGTAAAGTGTGTGTGTGTATGTAAAGTGAGTGTGTGTGTATGTAAAGTGTGTGTGTGTGTATGTAAAGTGTGTGAGTGTGTATGTAAAGTGTGTGTGAGTCTGTGTGTGTGTATGTAAAGTGAGTGTGTGTGTATGTAAAGTGTGTGTGTGTATGTAAAGTGTGTGTGTGTATGTAAAATGTGTGTGGGTGTATGTAAAGTGTGTGAGTGTGTATGTAAAGTGTGTGTGAGTCAGTGTGTGTGTATGTAAAGTGAGTGAGTGTGAATGTAAAGTGTGTGTGAGTCAGTGTGTGTGTATGTAAAGTGTGTGAGTGTGTATGTAAAGTGTGTGTGAGTCAGTGTGTGTGTATGTAAAGTGAGTGAGTGTGAATGTAAAGTGTGTGTGAGTCTGTGTGTGTGTATGTAAAGTGAGTGTGCTCGCTAGCAGCACTTGCCTCTAGAGTCTGTTAGAGGCTACACGGGGGATCTTTGTCTTTGTATCGACCCCCTGAGGGTCAGAACCATTCCTCTAAACGGGGTAAGTTTGCAACGTCGGACAAACGCTTAACATTTAATAATAATATCTTTATATGATTTATATAGCGATGTGTGCTGTGTCGCGTGGTGCCTATATAGTGCATTGTGTGTAGTGTGTGTTGTGTGTGTATTGTGTGTAGTGTGGTGTGTGTAGTGTGTGTAGTGGTTGTAGTGTGTGTGTTAGTGTGTTAGTCTGTGTGTAGTGTGTGTAGTGTGTGTAGTGTGTGTATTGTGTGTCGTGTGGTGTGTGTAGTGTGTGTAGTGGTTGTAGTGTGTGTGTTAGTGTGTTAGTCTGTGTGTAGTTGTGTTTAGTGTGTGTCGTGTGTGTTGTGTATTATGTGTGTTGTGTGTAGTGTGTGTTTTGTATAGTGTGTAGTGTGTGTTGTGTGCATTGCGTGTTTTGTATATTATGCGTTGCCTGTATTGTGTGTTGTGTGTATTGATAATATTACTTAGTCTGCGTTGGTATCTGTGTGTGTGTGCATTGTGTGTAGTGTGTATTATGTCCAGTGTGTGTTGTGTAGAATACTTTGATATCACTATGTGTATGGGCATTGTGTGCGTTGTGTGTAGTGTGTGGTGTGTGTAGTGTGTGTGTAGTGTGTGTATGTAGTGTGTGTGTGTAGTGTGTGTAGTGTGTGTAGTGTGTGTGTAGTGTGTGTAGTGTGTGTGTAGTGTGTAGTGTGTGTGTAGTGTGTGTAGTGTGTGTAGTGTGTGTAGTGTAGTGTGTGTAGTGTGTGTGTAGTGTATTGTGTGTAGTGTGTGTAGTGTATTGTGTGTAGTGTGTGTAGTGTGTAGTGTGTGTAGTGTATTGTGTGTAGTGTGTGTAGTGTGTAGTGTGTGTAGTGTGTGTAGTGTGTGTAGTGTGTAGTGTGTGTAGTGTGTGTAGTGTGTGTAGTGTGTGTGTAGTGTGTGTAATGTGTGTAGTGTATTGTGTGTAGTGTGTATAGTTTGTGTAGTGTGTGTAATGTAGTGTGTGTAGTGTGTGTGTAGTGTGTGTGTAGTGTGTGTGTATTGTGTGTAGTGTAGTGTGTGTGTAGTGTGTGTGTATTGTGTGTAGTGTATTGTGTACATCACACAAACACACAGGCACGACCATCGCTGTGTGTGTGCATAGTTTACGTGGTGTGCGTGTATATCACACACTAGACAGGCACTCAGACAACCGTGTATGTGTGTAGTGTTTGTGTAATACAGCTCACACACACGCACAGGTAGGTGTAGCTGAGTGTGTACGTGTGTCCGATTATGTGTGTAGTATGTGTGAAATTATATCTCGCACGCACACGCACAGGCAGGCATATCTGATTGTAACTTAATTTGGAGCTTTCGTGACTGCAGGAATTACTCTTTGGTGGTTCTTTCGGTAAAGTCACGTATGCAGATAAAGTAATAAATTAAATACTAGCACACGACGTTTCGATTGCAACACAAGCAATCGTCATCAGGTATACATGAAATAGAAACACAAATCTAGTATAAATTTGAAAGAGATAAAACACAGAACCAGAGACATATAGACAGACATATAAGCAGACAGATATCACAACGATGCGTATATGTCTGTCTATATGTCTCTGGTTCTGCGTTTGATCTCTCTCTCAAATTTAGCCTTCTCAGCAAGAACGTAATCAACCAGGTAGGGTGTTGACTGTTATGTTATCCGACTCTCTGTTGTATTACATTTCTAAGTATACTGGATTTGTGTTTCTATTTCATTTATACCTGATGATGATTGCTTGTGTTGCAATCGAAACGTCGTATGCTAGTATTTAATTTATTATTTTTTCTTTATACGTGACTTTACCGAAAGAACTAAAGAATAATATTTGATTGTGTATGTATATTCGTAGTGTACTTCCTCGAGATGCCGGATGACAATGATGTGGTGGGCAGTGCTTTGGGGTGAGGGCCAATTCCGATTGGCCCTTCTCCTCATGGCGTTTGTAACCACTAAACTACAATGTAAAAGACTTAATAAGCTTTTGCCAGAGGCCCCGGGGGGACAGGCGTCTATGACGTCTCCAGGCCAAACCCCATTTGGCGGAGCCAGGAGATTGAATCTTTACCCTCGGGGCTCCTCCAGAAGCAACAAAAAGCCACTTCATGTGGCCACGTGGAATGTTCGAACGCTCACTGTGGAGGAGAGGCTGCTATTCCTCTATCAGGAGCTGGACCGGTACCGCCTGGATCTCTGTGGTATTCAGGAGGTCCGGTGGACCGGCTCTGGCTCCTGCCACCATGAGAGGTGGACAGTCCTCTACTCGGGGCAGGAGACTGCCAAAAAAACAGGGAGTGGCTCTTCTTCTGAACAAAAGAATGAAGGGGGCGTGGGAGCGTGGCGGTGAGGTGTGGGAAGCTGTAAGCCCCAGACTACTTTGGGCTCACCTTCCCATCAGCCAGAGGCGAGGAGTGGTGGTCGTGGTTTCTTATGCCCCCACCGAAGACAAAAATCCGTGGAGGGATGCACGCAAGGCCGATGAGTCAGATGCCTTCTATGACCTCCTGTCACAGGTGCTGGCTAAAGTGGCCACTCGGAACAGTCATCTTGTTGGGTGACTTCAATGCCCGAGTTGGTCATGATGCTGGCACCTGGTCTAGAGTGATTGGAAGGCATGGGCCAGATCAGCTCAATAACAACGGCAGGAGGCTGCTAGATTTTTGTGCAGCCCATGGGCTTGTAATTACCAACACGCTGTTCCGGCATCGGCACATCTACACAACATCATGGATGCATGCCGGGTCCAAGCAAGAACATCTGCTAGACTACATAGTGACAGATCAGCGGATGCGAGCCCATGTCCTTGACACTAGGACCTACCGTGGAGCTGATCTGCCCACTGACCATAAACTTTTCATCTGTAAGACGCGCCTGTCATTATTCCACTCCGGTGGTGGGTGTACACCCAGGACCCCATTCAAACCCATCGTGGCATGGTCTCAGCTAGCTGATGAAAGTTGCAAGCGAGAATTTCATCATCGCTTGCAGCTGGGGTTGGCATCATCCCCCACTCCTCCTGATGTCGAGAGGAAATGGGCAAAGTTTAGGACTGTGGCTTATGCAGCTGCAACGGCTGCTTTGGGTACATGGTCCGGACCTCCCCAGAGACCCTGGCTGACAGAAGAGGTGTTCAGGCTGGCTGAGAAAAAGCGACATGCCCACTCTCATCATCTACAGAATCCCACATCGGAAAATGAGGAGGCTTACCGCAGCCTTCGCTCGGAGGTTCGGAGAGCCGTAATGCGCTGCAAGGATGGGTGGTGGTCGCTGGTTGCTGAGATGGAGTCTGCCTCAATGGCCCGCGATCACAAATCGCTCTTTAACTCCATCAAAAAAGTAACCTGCAGCGCCACACCTATTACCATCATGAGGGGAAAGATCGGTGATCCAATCACCGATCCCCAGGAACAAGTTTTCAGATTTTCTGAGCATTTCTGTGAGGTCCTGGGGAAGGGGACATCCCTCAGCCTGGCTAGCAACGTGGGACAAAGTGGGGATGACCCTGCTGAGGCTGCGGCGCCTTAAATATTTGAAGAAGTCACCCCCTATGGGAAACGCCTTTTGGCGTCATCTGGTCCAACCCATATGAGACTAGGCTCTAAGGAAAGCTGTCTCGGGTGTGGATCAATCAACTTTAAGGACAGTGCACATTATCAGAGTTATGTTCTTTTGTTTGCATTATGACTGCAGGTATTGCGGTCTATGCAAACATGACTCCTTGTAAAAAGGTGTCAGTTTTGTTGCCAGATAGAAGGGTAAAGAACCAATTATCAAGTCACCCCCTGTGAGTGGCTGGGTGAGGTGCCAGCTGTTGAGGAAGTACTGAGGGCGATCCGGAGTCTGAGACCAGGGAAGGTACCGGGCAGAGATGATCTCCCAAGCTAAATGCTGAGGGAGGGTGGCGTTTGTGCACAGACTGCCCTACGTGACATCATAACAACAGTCTGGACCACTGGACGGGTTCCGCAGGACTGGAAGGATGCCCTGGTGGTCCCCCTCTTTAAGAAGGGGGACCGCACAGACTGTAACAACTACAGGGACCTCTCACTCCTCAGTGTGCCGGGAAAGGTCCTGGCAAGGATTATTCAACATCGCCTTGCCAGGCACGCTGAGGAGAGACTTGCAGAGCCCCAATGCGGTTTGAGGAAAGGGTGGTCCTACACAGATGCCATATTTTCTGTCCGTCTGCTACAGTAGAGGTGTAGGGAATTCCAACAAGACCTACATATTTGCTTTATTGACCTGGTCAAGGCCTATGATACCATCAGTAGGCCTGGGCTCTGGGTTGTTCTTCGTGCTTTCGGAGTCACTGACCCTCTGCTCACGATCATTAAGAACCTTCATGATGGTGAGCGGGCCCGGGTAAAACTACGTGGCCGGGAGTCAGAGCCTTTCCCTGTACACCTTGGGGTGCGACAGGGATGTCCTCTGGCTCCCACATTATTTAACATCTATTTCGACCACGTTGTTCGTGAAGCCTTCAATAGCTGTACCGGAGGAATTTCCATCTGGTACAGATACAATGGGAGGCTGATCGATACCCAGGTGCGGACAAGGGATGGCTCCCTATTGCTCAACCATGTTACGTATGCCGATGATTTGGTAATCGCTGCTCACTCAGAGGAGGAGTCCGAGGTGCTGCTGCTGAGACTGGAGCGTGCCACTAAAAGGTGGGGCCTTACCATCAGCCCCACCAAAACTAAGCACCTGCCTTGGTATTTTGTACCATCGGACACTCCACCCCCTCAACTCCCAATTGGTGATGGGGCAATAGTGGAGAGAGTTGAGGGTTTCCCAAACCTGGGCAGTGTGCTCATGACCGGCTCCGGTTTGACAGCAGAGGTCTTACTCAGAATCAGTCGAGCAGCAATATCTTTTCATCGGTTGCATAACGCTGCTGTGTGGAAGCTACCTGGTCTGTCGCTCCGCACGAAACTTGAGATTTTCTCGGCCACGGTCATTCCCTCCCTTCTCTACGCTTGCAAAACATGGAGTCCCCTAATGGAACATCCTCGCGGGTTAGAAACATTTAGGCTGGCCTGCCTAAGATCCATCCTGGGTTTAACCAGGCTGGATTGTGTGAGGAGCTCACATATCCTTGAAAGATCTGGACAAAGTCCCATTGGTGAGCTCCTCCGGCAGGCAAGACTGAGTTGGCTGGGTCATGTAGCCCGCATGCCCAGCCACCGCATGCCTAAACAGCTTTTGTTCGGCCGGATCGAGGGGGCTAAATTGGCGCGGCATGGGCTAGAAAAAAGATGGGGTGATGTGGTACAGGAGGACGTGTAGCTGAGTGGACTTGCTGATGACCTGTACCAGCGGTGTCAAGATCGGCCTCTGTGGAGGAGGCTCGTGAAGGACGCTACTGGGCAGTTAGAGGCAGTCGCCCTCCAACAACAATGGAGGGCGGAGGAGCGACGCTCACAACAACGACCAGAGCGCCGGGTGGCTAAAGCACAGCAAGTTGGCACAGTAGGGGGCACAAGTGGTGCATCAGCCAGTCATCTCGGTAGACCCGTGGCACCTGCTGGGTCTGCCCCGTGACCTGCACCGGGCGTTCGACACTTCACGTGGCCTGAACGTGCACCTAGCCTGGCACAAGCGTCGTGGTGACGTCACCGCCACTTAGTGGCGAATGGCGGTTGTTGTTGTAAATGTAATATAGCATGAACACACACACACAGGCAATTTAGCTGCGTGTGTAGGTGTGTAGGCGTGCGTGTGTGTGTAGTACATGTGTAATGTAGCTCGCACGCACACACACACACACACGCACAGGCAGGCTTAGCTGCGTGTGTAGGTGTGCGTGTGTGTAGTGCGTGTGTAAAGTAGCACCCACACACACACACGCACAGGCAGGCTTAGCTGCGTGTGTAGGTGTGCGTGTGTGTAGTGCGTGTGTAAAGTAGCACCCACACACACACACGCACAGGCAGGTTTAGCTGCGTGTGTAGGTGTGGCAGTGTGTGTAGTGCGTGTGTAATGTAGCTCACACGCACACACACGCACAGGCAGGTATAGCTGCGTGTGTAGGTGTGGCAGTGTGTGTAGTGCGTGTGTAATGTAGCTCACACGCACACACACGCACAGGCAGGTATAGCTGCGTGTGTAGGTGTGGTAGTGTGTGTAGTGCGTGTGTAATGTAGCTCACACGCACACACACGCACAGGCAGGTATAGCTGCGTGTGTAGGTGTGGCAGTGTGTGTAGTGCGTGTGTAAAGTAGCTCACACGCACACACACGCACAGGCAGGTATAGCTGCGTGTGTAGGTGTGGCAGTGTGTGTAGTGCGTGTGTAATGTAGCTCACACACACACACGCACAGGCAGGTTTAGCTGCGTGTGTAGGTGTGGCAGTGTGTGTAGTAAGTGTGTAATGTTGCACACACACACACACACGCACAGGCAGGCTTAGCTGCGTGTGTAGGTATGGCAGTGTGTGTAGTACGTGTGTAATGTTGCACACACACACACACGCACAGGCAGGCTTAGCTGCGTGTGTAGGTGTGGCAGTGTGTGTAGTACGTGTGTAATGTTGCACGCACACACACACACACGCACAGGCAGGTTTAGCTGCGTGTGTAGGTGTGGCAGTGTGTGTAGTACGTGTGTAATATTGCACGCACACACACACACACGCACAGGCAGGTTTAGCTGCGTGTGTAGGTGTGGCAGTGTGTGTAGTAAGTGTGTAATGTTGCACACACACACACACGCACAGGCAGGCTTAGCTGCGTGTGTAGGTGTGGCAGTGTGTGTAGTACGTGTGTAATGTTGCACGCACACACACACACACGCACAGGCAGGTTTAGCTGCGTGTGTAGGTGTGGCAGTGTGCGTAGTGCGTGTGTAAAGTAGCACCCACACACACACACTTACAGGCAGGTATAGCTGCGTGTGTAGGTGTGGCAGTGTGTGTAGTACGTGTGTAATGTAGCACGCACGCACGCACACACACACACGCACAGGCAGGTATAGCTGCGTGTGTAGGTGTGGCAGTGTGTGTAGTACGTGTGTAATGTTGCACACACACACACACACGCACAGGCAGGCTTAGCTGCGTGTGTAGGTATGGCAGTGTGTGTAGTACGTGTGTAATGTAGCTCGCACGCACGCACACACGCACAGGCAGGTTTAGCTGCGTGTGTAGGTGTGGCAGTGTGTGTAGTACGTGTGTAATGTTGCACACACACACACACACGCACAGGCAGGCTTAGCTGCGTGTGTAGGTATGGCAGTGTGTGTAGTACGTGTGTAATGTAGCTCGCACGCACGCACACGCACAGGCAGGTTTAGCTGCGTGTGTAGGTGTGGCAGTGTGTGTAGTACGTGTGTAATGTTGCACACACACACACACACGCACAGGCAGGCTTAGCTGCGTGTGTAGGTATGGCAGTGTGTGTAGTACGTGTGTAATGTAGCTCGCACGCACGCACACGCACAGGCAGGCTTAGCTGCGTGTGTAGGTATGGCAGTGTGTGTAGTACGTGTGTAATGTAGCTCGCACGCACGCACACGCACAGGCAGGCTTAGCTGCGTGTGTAGGTGTGGCAGTGTGTGTAGTACGTGTGTAATGTAGCTCGCACGCACGCACACACACGCACAGGCAGGCTTAGCTGCGTGTGTAGGTATGGCAGAGTGTGTAGTACGTGTGTAATGTAGCTCGCACGCACACACACACGCACAGGCAGGCTTAGCTGCGTGTGTAGGTATGGCAGTGTGTGTAGTACGTGTGTAATGTAGCTCGCACGCACGCACACGCACAGGCAGGCTTAGCTGCGTGTGTAGGTGTGGCAGTGTGTGTAGTACGTGTGTAATGTAGCTCGCACGCACACACACGCACAGGCAGGCGTGGACGTGTGAAGAGGCGGCAGCAATGAGGGATCGTTCTGCAATGGAAAAACCCCGCCCGGTGTCGACCCGTGACGGCCCAGCCGAGGCACATACAGGTGAGTCGGTGTGTGTGTGTGAGTGTGTGAGTGTGTGTGTGTCTGTGTGTGTGATGTGTGTGTGTGTGTGGTATGTGTGAGTCTGTGTGTGTGTGACTGTGTGAGTGAGTCTGTGTGTGTCTGTGTGTGTGTGGTGTGTGTCTGTGTGTGTGTGGTGTGTGGCAAAACAACCTCCTACCTCCTCGCGGTGCCGGACGGGCAACACTGTCGTGGGCAGTGCTGTGGGGGGAGGGCCAATGCCCATTGGCCCTCTCCCCTCATGGCGTCTGTGACCACCACAGTGGCTAAACGGGGGCTCTGGACGGGTGCGAGGGGCTGGTAACCCCTCCACCTTCAATTAACCACCACTAAACTACGAATTAAACATAAACCTGTAATTAATAAGCTTGTGCCGGAGGCCCCGGGGGGTCAGGCTTTTATGACGTCTCCTGGCCAAACCCCATTTGGCGGAGCCAGGAGATTGAATTTTCACCCTCGGGGCTCCTCCAGAAACAACGAAAAACCATTGCGGATGGCCACGTGGAATGTTCGAACGCTCACTGCGGAGGAGAGGCTGCCACTCCTCTGTCGGGAGCTGGACCGGTACCGCCTGGATCTCTGTGGCATTCAGGAGGTCCGGTGGACCGGTTCTGGATCCTGCCACCATGAGGGGTGGACAGTCCTCTACTCGGTGCAGGAGACTGCCAAACAACAGGGTGTGGCTCTTCTTCTGAACAAAAGAATGAAGGGGGCGTGGGAGCGTGGCGGTGAGGTGTGGGAAGCTGTAAGCCCCAGGATACTTTGGGCTCGCCTTCCCATCAATCAGAGGCGAGGAGTGGTGGTCATGGTTACTTATGCCCCCACTGAAGACGAACATCCGTGGAGGGATGCAGGCAAAGCCGATGAGTCAGACGCTTTCTATGACCTCCTGTCACAGGTGCTGGCTAAAGTGGCCACTCGGGACAGAGTCATCTTGTTGGGTGACTTCAATGCCCGAGTTGGTCATGATGCTGGCACCTGGTCTGGAGTGATTGGAAGGCATGGGCCAGATCAGCTCAATAATAACGGCAGGAGGCTGCTAGATTTTTGTGCAGCCCATGGGCTTGTAATTACCAACACGCTCTTCCGGCATCGGCACATCCACACAAAATCATGGATACATGCCGGGTCCAAGCAAGAACATCTGCTGGACTACATAGTGACGGACCAGCGGATGCGAGCCCATGTCCTTGACACCAGGACCTACCGTGGAGCTGATCTGTCCTCTGACCATCGACTAGTCATCTGTAAGATGCGCCTGCCATTCTTCCACTCCGGTGGTGGGTGTACACCCAGGATCCCATTCCAACCAAAAGTGGCCTGGTCTCAGTTAGCTGATGAAAGTTGCAAGCGAGAATTTCATCATCGCTTGCAGCTGGGGTTGGCATCGTCCCCCACTCCACCTGATGTCGAGGGTAAATGGGCGAGGTTTAAGACTGTGACTCATGCAGCTGCAATGGCTGCTTTGGGTACGCGGTCCAGACCTCCCCAGAAACCCTGGCTGACAGAGGAGGTGTTCAGGTTAATTGAGAAAAAAGCGACAGGCCCACTCTCATCGCCTACAGCATCCCACGTCAGAGAATGAGGAGGTTTACCGCAGCCTTCGCTCGGAGGTTCGGAGAGCCGTAAGGCGCTGTAAGGATGGGTGGTGGTCGCGGATTGCTGAGGAGATGGAGTCTGCCTGAGTGGCCCGCGATCACAAATCACTATTTAACTCCATCAAAAAAGTAACCTGCAGCGCCACACCTATTACCATCATTAGAGGAAAAAACGGTGATCCAATCTCCGACCCCCAGGAACAGGTTTGCAGATTTGCTGAGCATTTCTGCGAGGTCCTGGGGGAGGGAAAATCTCTCAGCCAGGAAAACATCATGGCACAAAGTGGGGATAACCCTGCTGAGGCTGCGGTGCCTCAAATATTGGAAGAGGTCACCCCCTGTGAGTGGCTGGCTGAGGTGCCAGCTGTTGAGGAAGTACTGAGGGCGATCCGGAGTCTGAGACGAGGGAAGGCACCGGGCAGAGATGATCTCCCAAGCGAAATGCTGAGGGAGGGTGGCGTTTGTGCACAGACTGCCCTATATGACATCATAACAACAGTCTGGACCACTGGACGGGTTCCGCAGGACTGGAAGGATGCCCTGGTGGTCCCCCTCTTTAAGAAGGGGGACCGTACCGACTGTAACAACTACAGGGGCATCTCACTCCTCAGTGTGCCGGGTAAGGTCCTGGCAAGGATTATTCAACATCGCCATGCTAGGCACGCTGAGGAGAGGCTTGCGGAGCCCCAATGCGGTTTCAGGAAAGGGCGGTCCTGCACAGATGCCATATTTTCTGTCCGTCTGCTACAGCAGAGGTGTAGGGAATTCCAAAAAGACCTACATCTCTGCTTTATTGACCTGGTCAAGGCCTATGATACCATCAGTAGGACTGGGCTCTGGGTTGTTCTTCGTGCTTTCGGAGTCCCTGACCCTCTGCTCACGGTCATTAAGGACATTCATGATGGTGAGCGGGCCCGGGTAAAACTACGTGGCCGGGAGTCGGAGCCTTTCCCTGTACACCTTGGGGTGCGACAGGGATGTCCTCTGGCTCCCACATTATTTAACATCTATTTCGACTGCGTAGTTCGTGAAGCCTTCAATAGCTGTACCGGGGGAATTACCATTTGGTACAGATATAATGGGAGGCTGATCGACGCCCGGGTGCGATCAAGGGATGGCTCCCTATTGGTCAACCACGTTATGTATGCCGATGATTTGGTAATAGCTGCTCATTCAGAAGAGGAGTTGGAGACGCTGCTGCTGAGATTGGAGTGTGCCACTAAGAGGTGGGGCCTTACCATCAGCCCCACCAAAACTAAGCACCTGCCTGGGTATTTTGTACCATCGGGCACTCCGCCCCCACAACTCCCAATCGGTGATGGGGCAGTTGTGGAGAGAGTGGACAGTTTCCCATACCTGGGCAGTGTGCTTATGACCGGCTCCAGTTTATCAGCAGAGGTCTCACTCCGAATCAGTCGAGCGGCAATATCTTTTCATCGGTTGCGTAACGCTGTGTGGAAGCTACCTGGTCTGTCGCTCCGCACGAAGCTTCAGGTCTTCTCGGCCACGGTCATTCCCTCCCTTCTCTACGCTTGCGAAACGTGGACCCCCCTAGTGGAGCATCTTCGCCGGTTGGAAACATTTAGGCTGGCCTGCCTACGATCCATCCTGGGTTTAACCAGGCTGGATTGTGTGAGGAGCTCACAAGTCCTTGAAAGATCTGGGCAAAGTCCCATCAGTGAGCTCCTCCGGCAGGCAAGGCTGCGTTGGCTGGGTCATGTAGCCCGCATGCCCAGCCACCGCATGCCTAAACAGCTTTTGTTCGGCCGGATCGAGGGGGCTAAACGGGCGCGGCACGGGCTAGAGAAGAGATGGAGTGATGTGGTACAGGAGGACGTGGAGCTGAGTGGACTTGCCGATGACTGGTACCAGCGGTGTCAAGATCGGCCTCAGTGGAGGAGGCTCGTGAAGGACGCTACTGGGTAGTTGGAGGCAGTCGCCCTCCAACAACAACGGAGGGCGGAGGAGCGACGCTCACAACAACGAGCGGAGCGCCGGGTGGCTAAAGCACAGCAAGTTGGCACAGTAGGGGGCACAGGTGGTGCATCAGCCAGTCATCTCGGTCATCTCGGTCAGTCGACCCGTGGCACTTGGGTCTGCCCCGTGACCTCCTGCCAGCGGGCGTTCGACACTTCACGTGGCCTCAGGGTGCACATGGCCTGGCACAAGCGTCGTGGTGACGTCACCGCCACTTAGTGGCGAATGGCGGTTGTTGTTGTTGTTGTCTGTGTGGTGTGTGTGTTTGGTGTGTCTGTGTGAGTGAGTCTGTGTGTGTCTGTGTGTTTGGTGTGAGTGTGTGTCTATGGTTGTGTGTAGTGGTGTGTAGTGGGTAGCGCTTCGCTGCGCTACGAACCTGGTGACCCGAGTTCAATTCCCGCTCACAGCCAACACCGCCGGTGACGATCATCTGAACTGGTCCTGGGCCACCTCCCCTAGGTCGACTCCGCCTCAAATGAGTACCTGGTGCGATATGCAGTAAACATCGCCACTGGGGAGACAAAGGCGGCCGGGCGTGGTGCTGGCCACCCCTCGTGTGCCACAGCGCCGGTAGCCTTCATAGGCGCTGCTCGCTAACAGCACTTGCCCCAACAGTCTGTTAGAGGCTAAACTGGGGGCTTTGTCTTTGTGTGTGTGTGTGCGTGCGTGCGTGCCGCTCACACTTCTAATAGGTCCTCGCTAATTGTTGCTTAACACGATTGTTCAGAAGTGATATACATAGAGACCCACAGAGACACAAAGACCCGTAGAGACACATATAGACCCACAGAGACCCACAGAGACCCACAGAGACACATAGAGACCCACAGAGACCCACAGAGACACACAGAGACACAGAGACACACAGAGACACATAGAGATACATGGAGACACATGGAGACACAGAGACCCACAGAGACCCATAGAGACCCATAGAAACCAACAGAGACCCATAGGCACACATAGAAACACTAAGATACCTCCTGTAGACCAGGTGAGATCATAGGTTCGATCCCAACCCCTGATACTTGCTGTATATTTGGAGTCTGCGACTCTCTCTCTCATCATCATCACGGTGGCTAGGAGATGTTGACTACCTCGCCTGGTCTACAGGAGGTCGTGGGTTCGATCCCGACCCTGACGATGCCTGCTGCTGTAGGTTTGGAGTCTGCGTGTCTCTCTCTCATCATCATCATCACGGTGGCTAGGAGATGTTGACTACCTCGCCTGGTCTACAGGAGGTCGTGGGTTCGATCCCGACCCTGACGATGCCTGCTGCTGTAGGTTTGGAGTCTGCGTGTCTCTCTCTCATCATCATCATCACGGTGGCTAGGAGATGTTGACTACCTCGCCTGGTCTACAGGAGGTCGTGGGTTCCATCCCGACCCTGACGATGCCTGCTGCTGTAGGTTTGGAGTCTGCGTGTCTCTCTCTCATCATCATCATCACGGTGGCTAGGAGATGTTGACTACCTCGCCTGGTCTACAGGAGGTCGTGGGTTCGATCCCGACCCTGACGATGCCTGCTGCTGTAGGTTTGGAGTCTGCGTGTCTCTCTCTCATCATCATCATCATCATCACGGTGGCTGGGAGATGTTGACTACCTCGCCTGGTCTACAGGAGGTCGTGGGTTCCATCCCGACCCTGACGATGCCTGCTGCTGTAGGTTTGGAGTCTGCGTGTCTCTCTCTCATCATCATCATCATCACGGTGGCTAGGAGATGTTGACTACCTCGCCTGTTCTACAGGAGGTCGTGGGTTCGATACCGATCCTGACGATGCCTGCTGCTGTAGATTTGGAGTATGCGTGTCTCTCTCTCATCATCATCATCACGGTGGCTAGGAGATGTTGACTACCTCGCCTGGTCTACAGGAGGTCTGTGTCTCTCTCATCATCATCATCACGGTGGCTAGGAGATGTTGACTACCTAGCCTGGTCTACAGGAGGTCTGTGTCTCTCTCATCATCATCATCATCACGGTGGCTAGGAGATGTTGACTACCTCGCCTGGTATACAGGAGGTCGTGGGTTCCATCCCGACCCTGACGATGCCTGCTGCTGTAGATTTGGAGTCTGTGTCTCTCTCATCATCATCATCACGGTGTAGTGTATGACGTCACACACCTGTGGTGGGGTTCAGACATTTGTGACGATGTGTGACGAGGGGGGGGGGGGGGTGAGAAATGTGACGTAACATCGAAATGCGCTACTTTAAATAATAATAGACAACACGTTCTACTTAACTAAATCGACTTTTTGATAAATGTTCTCTCCTACAACATCAGAGTGCAGCGCCACATTAAATACGCACTACATTGACAATAGTTTAAAGCGATTTGAAGCAAGTGTGCTTTAACAATGTTCTACAGAGTGAGTGAGTGGAGTTTGTGTGTTCTACCCCTGTTCTACAGAGTGAGTGAGTGGAGTTTGTGTGATCTCCCCCTGTTCTACAGAGTGAGTGAATGGAGTTTGTGTGATCTACCCCTGTTCTACAGAGTGAGTGAGTGGAGTTTGTGTGATCTACCGCTGTTCTACAGAGTGAGTGAGTGGAGTTTGTGTGATCTCCCCCTGTTCTACAGAGTGAGTGAGTGGAGTTTGTGTGATCTACCGCTGTTCTACAGAGTGAGTGAGTGGAGTTTGTGTGATCTCCCCCTGTTCTACAGAGTGAGTGAGTGGAGTTTGTGTGATCTACCGCTGTTCTACAGAGTGAGTGAGTGGAGTTTGTGTGATCTCCCCCTGTTCTACAGAGTGAGTGAGTGGAGTTTGTGTGATCTACCCCTGTTCTACAGAGTGAGTGAGTGGAGTTTGTGTGATCTACCCCTGTTCTACAGAGTGAGTGAGTGGAGTTTGTGTGTTCTACCCCGGTTCTACAGAGTGAGTGAGTGGAGTTTGTGTGTTCTACCCCTGTTCTACAGAGTGAGTGAGTGGAGTTTGTGTGTTCTACCCCGGTTCTACAGAGTGAGTGAGTGGAGTTTGTGTGTTCTACCCCGGTTCTACAGAGTGAGTGAGTGGAGTTTGTGTGTTCTACCCCTGTTCTACAGAGTGAGTGAGTGGAGTTTGTGTGTTCTACCCCGGTTCTACAGAGTGAGTGAGTGGAGTTTGTGCGTTCTACCCCTGTTCTACAGAGTGAGTGAGTGGAGTTTGTGTGATCTCCCCCTGTTCTACAGAGTGAGTGGAGTTTGTGTGATCTACCCCTGTTCTACAGAGTGAGTGAGTGGAGTTTGTGTGATCTCCCCCTGTTCTACAGAGTGAGTGAGTGGAGTTTGTGTGATCTACCCCTGTTCTACAGAGTGAGTGAGTGGAGTTTGTGTGATCTCCCCCTGTTCTACAGAGTGAGTGGAGTTTGTGTGTTCTACCCCTGTTCTACAGAGTGAGTGAGTGGAGTTTGTGTGATCTACCCCTGTTCTACAGAGTGAGTGGAGTTTGTGTGATCTCCCCCTGTTCTACAGAGTGAGTGGAGTTTGTGTGAATCTACCCCTGTTCTACAGAGTGAGTGGAGTTTGTGTGATCTCCCCCTGTTCTACAGAGTGAGTGGAGTTTGTGTGATCTCCCCCTGTTCTACAGAGTGAGTGGAGTTTGTGTGATCTACCCCTGTTCTACAGAGTGAGTGAGTGGAGTTTGTGTGATCTCCCCCTGTTCTACAGAGTGAGTGAGTGGAGTTTGTGTGTTCTACCCCTGTTCTACAGAGTGAGTGGAGTTTGTGTGATCTACCCCTGTTCTACAGAGTGAGTGAGTGGAGTTTGTGTGATCTCCCCCTGTTCTACAGAGTGAGTGGAGTTTGTGTGAATCTACCCCTGTTCTACAGAGTGAGTGAGTGGAGTTTGTGTGATCTCCCCCTGTTCTACAGAGTGAGTGGAGTTTGTGTGTTCTACCCCTGTTCTACAGAGTGAGTGAGTGGAGTTTGTGTGAATCTACCCCTGTTCTACAGAGTGAGTGAGTGGAGTTTGTGTGATCTCCCCCTGTTCTACAGAGTGAGTGGAGTTTGTGTGATCTCCCCCTGTTCTACAGAGTGAGTGAGTGGAGTTTGTGTGATCTACCCCTGTTCTACAGAGTGAGTGAGTGGAGTTTGTGTGAATCTACCCCTGTTCTACAGAGTGAGTGAGTGGAGTTTGTGTGATCTCCCCCTGTTCTACAGAGTGAGTGAGTGGAGTTTGTGTGTTGTACCCCTGTTCTATAGAGTGAGTGAGTTGCGACAAGCCCTTGACAACCAAAAATTGTAACAGGGTAAGCTTGACAACCAAAAATGGTGCCAGGGGAACCTTGACAACCAAAAATGGTGACAGGGTAACCTTGACAACCAAAAATGGCTATGGGGAAACTTGACAACCAAAAATGGCGACAGGGAACCTTGACAACCAAACAATGGTGACGGGGTAACCTTGACAACCAAAAATGGTGATGGGGTAACCTTGACAACCAAAAATGGCGACAGAGTAACCTTGACAACCAAAAATGGCGACGGGGTAACCTTGACAACCAAACAATGGCGGCGGCTCAAGCGGGGAGTTGAAAGCAAAAAAAAACAGAAATTCTTAAGCAACATTTTCCTGTAACAACCAAAAATAAATAAATTCAGTAATAAATAATAAAATAACCACACCCAACCCTCCCCACCCCACCACCACCCACGCCGCACACAACACACACAGCAAAACGTTGGGCGCAGTCAACTTTAATTTAGGTTACGTTTCGAGAGCCAGACCGCGTTGGTCGGCACTGTGAGGGAGAGAGAGAAAAAAAACTTTCCAAATGTTACGAAGGAGCATCGCTCACTCGCTCACTCACAAATGTTAGGAAGGAGCATCACTCACTCACTCACAAATGTTAGGAAGGAGCATCGCTCACTCACTCACAAATGTTAGGAAGGAGCATCACTCACTCACTCACTAATGTTAGGAAGGAGCATTGCTCACTCACTCACAAATGTTGGGAAGGAGCATCACTCACTCACTCACTCACAAATGTTGGGAAGGAGCATCGCTCACTCACTCACTCACAAATGTTAGGAAGGAGCATCACTCGCTCACTCACTCACAAATGTTAGGAAGGAGCATCGCTCACTCGCTCACAAATGTTAGGAAGGAGCATCACTCACTCACTCACAAATGTTAGGAGGGAGCATCGCTCACTCACTCACTCACAAATGTTGGGAAGGAGCATCGCTCACTCACTCACTCACTAATGTTAGGAAGGAGCATCGCTCACTCACTCACAAATGTTAGGAAGGAGCATCGCTCACTCACTCACAAATGTTAGGAAGGAGCATCGCTCACTCGCTCACAAATGTTAGGAAGGAGCATCGCTCACTCGCTCACAAATGTTAGGAAGGAGCATCACTCACTCACTCACAAATGTTAGGAAGGAGCATCGCTCACTCACTCACAAATGTTAGGAAGGAGCATCGCTCACTCACTCACAAATGTTAGGAAGGAGCATCGCTCACTCACTCACAAATGTTAGGAAGGAGCATCGCTCACTCGCTCACAAATGTTAGGAAGGAGCATCGCTCACTCGCTCACAAATGTTAGGAAGGAGCATCGCTCACTCGCTCACAAATGTTAGGAAGGAGCATCGCTCACTCACTCACAAATGTTAGGAAGGAGCATCGCTCACTCACTCACAAATGTTAGGAAGGAGCATCGCTCACTCGCTCACAAATGTTAGGAAGGAGCATCGCTCACTCGCTCACAAATGTTAGGAAGGAGCATCGCTCACTCGCTCACAAATGTTAGGAAGGAGCATCGCTCACTCGCTCACAAATGTTAGGAAGGAGCATCGCTCACTCACTCACAAATGTTAGGAAGGAGCATCGCTCACTCACTCACAAATGTTAGGAAGGAGCATCGCTCACTCACTCACAAATGTTAGGAAGGAGCATCACTCACTCACTCACAAATGTTAGGAAGGAGCATCACTCACTCACTCACAAATGTTAGGAAGGAGCATCGCTCACTCACTCACAAATGTTAGGAAGGAGCATCACTCACTCACTCACAAATGTTAGGAAGGAGCATCGCTCACTCACTCACAAATGTTAGGAAGGAGCATCGCTCACTCACTCACAAATGTTAGGAAGGAGCATCACTCACTCACTCACAAATGTTAGGAAGGAGCATCGCTCACTCACTCACAAATGTTAGGAAGGAGCATCGCTCACTCGCTCACAAATGTTAGGAAGGAGCATCACTCACTCACTCACAAATGTTAGGAAGGAGCATCACTCACTCACTCACTCACAAATGTTGGGAAGGAGCATCGCTCACTCACTCACTCACAAATGTTAGGAAGGAGCATCGCTCACTCACTCACAAATGTTAGGAAGGAGCATCGCTCACTCACTCACTCACAAATGTTAGGAAGGAGCATCACTCACTCACTCACAAATGTTAGGAAGGAGCATCACTCACTCACTCACAAATGTTAGGAAGGAGCATCGCTCACTCACTCACAAATGTTAGGAAGGAGCATCACTCACTCACTCACAAATGTTGGGAAGGAGCATCACTCACTCACTCACAAATGTTAGGAAAGAGCATCGCTCACTCACTCACAAATGTTAGGAAGGAGCATCACTCACTCACTCACAAATGTTGGGAAGGAGCATCACTCACTCACTCACAAATGTTAGGAAGGAGCATCACTCACTCACTCACAAATGTTAGGAAGGAGCATCACTCACTCACTCACAAATGTTAGGAAGGAGCATCGCTCACTCACTCACAAATGTTAGGAAGGAGCATCACTCACTCACTCACAAATGTTAGGAAGGAGCATCACTCACTCACTCACAAATGTTAGGAAGGAGCATCACTCGCTCGCTCACAAATGTTAGGAAGGAGCATCACTCACTCACTCACAAATGTTAGGAAGGAGCATCACTCACTCACTCACAAATGTTAGGAAGGAGCATCACTCACTCACTCACAAATGTTAGGAAGGAGCATCACTCACTCACTCACAAATGTTAGGAAGGAGCATCGCTCACTCACTCACTCACAAATGTTAGGAAGGAGCATCACTCACTCACTCACAAATGTTAGGAAGGAGCATCACTCACTCACTCACAAATGTTAGGAAGGAGCATCGCTCACTCACTCACAAATGTTAGGAAGGAGCATCACTCACTCACTCACAAATGTTAGGAAGGAGCATCGCTCACTCACTCACTCACAAATGTTAGGAAGGAGCATCACTCACTCACTCACTCACAAATGTTAGGAAGGAGCATCACTCACTCACTCACAAATGTTAGGAAGGAGCATCACTCACTCACTCACTCACAAATGTTAGGAAGGAGCATCACTCGCTCACTCACTCGCAAATGTTAGGAAGGAGCATCACTCACTCACTCACTCGCAAATGTTAGGAAGGAGCATCACTCACTCACTCACTCACAAATGTTAGGAAGGAGCATCACTCACTCACTCACTCACAAATGTCAGGAAGGAGCATCGCTCACTCACTCACTCACAAATGTTAGGAAGGAGCATCGCTCACTCACTCACTCACAAATGTTAGGAAGGAGCATCGCTCACTCACTCACTCACAAATGTTAGGAAGGAGCATCGCTCACTCACTCACTCACAAATGTTAGGAAGGAGCATCGCTCACTTACTCACAAATGTTAGGAAGGAGCATCACTCACTCACTCACAAATGTTAGGAAGGAGCATCACTCACTCACTCACAAATGTTAGGAAGGAGCATCACTCACTCACTCGCAAATGTTAGGAAGGAGCATCACTCACTCACTCACTCGCAAATGTTAGGAAGGAGCATCACTCACTCACTCACTCACAAATGTTGGGAAGGAGCATCACTCACTCACTCGCTCACAAATGTTAGGAAGGAGCATTGCTCACTCACTCACAAATGTTGGGAAGGAGCATCACTCACTCACTAATGTTAGGAAGGAGCATCGCTCACTCACTCACAAATGTTAGGAAGGAGCATCACTCACTCACTCGCTCACAAATGTTAGGAAGGAGCATTGCTCACTCACTCACAAATGTTAGGAAGGAGCATCACTCACTCACTCGCAAATGTTAGGAAGGAGCATCGCTCACTCACTCACAAATGTTAGGAAGGAGCATCACTCACTCACTCACAAATGTTAGGAAGGAGCATCGCTCACTCACTCACAAATGTTAGGAAGGAGCATCACTCACTCACTCACAAATGTTAGGAAGGAGCATCACTCACTCACTCACTAATGTTAGGAAGGAGCATCACTCACTCACTCGCAAATGTTAGGAATGAGCATCGCTCACTCACTCACAAATGTTAGGAAGGAGCATCGCTCACTCACTCACAAATGTTAGGAAGGAGCATCACTCGCTCACTCACTCACAAATGTTAGGAAGGAGCATCACTCACTCACTCACAAATGTTGGGAAGGAGCATCACTCACTCACTCACTCACAAATGTTAGGAAGGAGCATCACTCACTCACTCACTCACAAATGTTAGGAAGGAGCATCACTCACTCACTCACAAATGTTAGGAAGGAGCATCGCTCACTCACTCACTCACTAATGTTAGGAAGGAGCATCACTCACTCACTCACTCACTAATGTTAGGAAGGAGCATCACTCACTCACTCACTCACTAATGTTAGGAAGGAGCATCACTCACTCACTCACTCACAAATGTTAGGAAGGAGCATCACTCACTCACTCACTCACAAATGTTAGGAAGGAGCATCACTCACTCGCTCACAAATGTTAGGAAGGAGCATCACTCACTCACTCACAAATGTTAGGAAGGAGCATCGCTCACTCACTCGCTCACAAATGTTAGGAAGGAGCATCACTCACTCACTCACAAATGTTAGGAAGGAGCATCGCTCACTCACTCACTCACAAATGTTAGGAAGGAGCATCGCTCACTCACTCACTCACAAATGTTAGGAAGGAGCATCGCTCACTCACTCACTCACAAATGTTAGGATGGAGCATCGCTCACTCACTCACTCACAAATGTTAGGAAGGAGCATCGCTCACTCACTCACTCACAAATGTTAGGAAGGAGCATCACTCACTCACTCACTCACAAATGTTAGGAAGGAGCATCGCTCACTCACTCACAAATGTTGGGAAGTAGCATCACTCGCTCACTCACAAATGTTGGGAAGGAGCATCGCTCACTCACTCACTCACAAATGTTAGGAAGGAGCATCGCTCACTCACTCACAAATGTTAGGAAGTAGCATCACTCGCTCACTCGCAAATGTTAGGAAGGAGCATCACTCACTCACTCGCAAATGTTAGGAAGGAGCATCGCTCACTCACTCACAAATGTTAGGAAGGAGCATCACTCACTCACTCACTCACTAATGTTAGGAAGGAGCATCACTCACTCACTCACAAATGTTAGGAAGGAGCATCACTCACTCACTCACAAATGTTAGGAAGGAGCATCACTCACTCACTCACTCAAGAATGTTAGGAAGGAGCATCGCTCACTCACTCACAAATGTTAGGAAGGAGCATCACTCACTCACTCACTCACTAATGTTAGGAAGGAGCATCACTCACTCACTCACAAATGTTAGGAAGGAGCATCACTCACTCACTCACTCACGAATGTTAGGAAGGAGCATCACTCACTCACTCACAAATGTTAGGAAGGAGCATCACTCACTCACTCACTCACGAATGTTAGGAAGGAGCATCACTCACTCACTCACAAATGTTAGGAAGGAGCATCACTCACTCACTCACTCACAAATGTTAGGAAGGAGCATCGCTCACTCGCTCACAAATGTTAGGAAGGAGCATCACTCACTCACTCACTCACTAATGTTAGGAAGGAGCATCACTCACTCACTCACAAATGTTAGGAAGGAGCATCACTCACTCACTCACTCACAAATGTTAGGAAGGAGCATCACTCGCTCACTCACGAATGTTAGGAAGGAGCATCACTCACTCACTCACAAATGTTAGGAAGGAGCATCACTCACTCACTCACAAATGTTAGGAAGGAGCATCACTCACTCACAAATGTTAGGAAGGAGCATCACTCACTCGCTCACAAATGTTAGGAAGGAGCATCACTCACTCACTCACAAATGTTAGGAAGGAGCATCACTCGCTCACTCACAAATGTTAGGAAGGAGCATCACTCACTCACTCACAAATGTTAGGAAGGAGCATCACTCACTCACAAATGTTAGGAAGGAGCATCACTCGCTCACTCACAAATGTTAGGAAGGAGCATCACTCACTCACTCACAAATGTTAGGAAGGAGCATCACTCACTCACAAATGTTAGGAAGGAGCATCACTCACTCACTCACAAATGTTAGGAAGGAGCATCACTCACTCACAAATGTTAGGAAGGAGCATCGCTCACTCGCTCACAAATGTTAGGAAGGAGCATCGCTCACTCACTCACTCACAAATGTTAGGAAGGAGCATCGCTCACTCACTCACTCACAAATGTTAGGAAGGAGCATCACTCACTCGCTCACAAATGTTAGGAAGGAGCATCACTCACTCACTCACTCGCAAATGTTAGGAAGGAGCATCGCTCACTCACTCACTCGCAAATGTTAGGAAGGAGCATCACTCACTCACTCACTCGCAAATGTTAGGAAGGAGCATCACTCACTCACTCGCAAATGTTAGGAAGGAGCATCACTCACTCACT
>NW_027615127.1:75000-82862 GCF_965212315.1 Lampetra planeri | reverse complement strand
CCCACAGACTCACACAGAGACCCACAGACTCACACAGAGACCCACTGACTCTCACAGAGACCCACAGACTCATCACACAGAGACCCACAGACTCATCACACAGAGACCCACTGACTCTCACAGAGACCCACAGACTCTCATAGACAAAGGAACATGTCTGTCCCAATTCTCGCCTGAGTGCTGAGAGAGAACATCTCTTTGGCTCTGAGCAGAGACTCGGGAGGAGGGAGGAGAAGGGGGGAGAGGGTGGGGGGGAGAGGGGGGGGGGGTGGGGGGGAGAGGGTGGGGGGGGGGGTAGGGTGGGGGGGGAGAGGGTGGGGGGAGAGGGGGGTGGGGGGGAGAGGGGGGGGGGAGAGGGTGGGGGGGGGGTAGGGCGGGGGGGGAGAGGGTGGGGGGAGAGGGGGGTGGGGGGGGAGAGGGGGGGGTGGGAGAGTGGGGGGGGGAGGAGGGGGGGGGTGGGGGGGAGAGGGGGGTGGGGTGGGGGAGGAGGGAGGAGAGGGTGGTCGGGTGGGGGGGGTGGGGTAGAGGGTGGGGGGGGTGGGGGGGAGAGGGGGGGGAGAGGGGGGTGGGGGGTGGGGGGGGGTAGAGGGTGGGGGGGTGGGGGGGGTAGAGGGTGGGGGGGGTGGGGGGTAATCCCTATCGCTTAACACGCCACGAGCACTGGAAGCACAGATGCAGGCAAAGGCCCCCGTGGGGCCCCAGGTAGCCTCACGCAGGCATGCTGGGGCAAGTGCTGTGAGGGAACTGCGCAGTTCATCTCATCCTCATCGTAGCCAGCGACAGGTGTCATCACAACATCATAGCATCACAACATCATAGCATCACAACATCATAGCATCACAACATCATAGCATCACAACATCATAGCATCACAACATCATAGCATCACAACATCATAGCATCACAACATCATAGCTGGTATCATCACAACATCATAGCCAGCGACAGGTAGCATCACAACAATGGTGAAAGCAGGTCATCGCAAGTGTCGGCTTACCACCACCATCATCACGACACCGATACTCACAGAGACCCACAGAGACCCACAGAGACCCACAGAGACCCACAGAGATCCAGACCCACAGAGACCCACAGAGATCCAGACCCATAGAGACCCACAGAGATCCAGACCCATAGAGACCCACAGAGACCCACAGAGACCCACAGAGACCCACAGAGATCCAGACCCATAGAGACCCACAGAGACCCACAGAGACCCACAGAGATCCAGACTCATAGAGACCCACAGAGACCCACAGAGATCCAGACCCATAGAGACCCACAGAGACCCATAGAGACCCACAGAGATCCACAGAGACCTACAGATATCCATGGAGACCCACAGAGACCTACAGAGATCCAGACCCATAGAGACCCACAGAGACCCATATAGACCCACAGAGACCCACAGAGATCCATGGAGACCCACAGAGATCCACAGAGACCTACAGAGATCCAGACCCATAGAGACCCATAGAGATCCAGACCCACAAAAACCCACAGAGACCCACAGAGACCCATAGAGACCCACAGAAACCCACACAGACCCACAGAGACCCACAGAAACCCATCCTAGAGCTATCAACTAATTTGCGTGTCCCCAGATGTCAGACCCCACTGAGTTCTGTGGTTCGATTGTTTCAAACGCGACCACATGGACATCACAATCGATCTTAATTTTAGAACTTTCGTGACTGCAGGAATTATTATTTGTTTCTTTCGGTTAAGTCACGTCTAAAGATAAAATAATAAATTAAATTAAATAATAGAATACGACGTTTCGATTGCAACACAAGCGATCATCATCAGGTATAATGAAATAGCGACATAAAATCTAACCAGAAAACTATAGACAGACATATTAGCAGACAGACATATATATATCTGTCTGCTAATATGTCTGTCTATAGTTTTCTGGTTAGATTTTATGTCGCTATTTCATTATACCTGATGATGATCGCTTGTGTTGCAATCGAAACGTCGTATTCTATTATTTAATTTAATTTATTATTTTATCTTTAGACGTGACTTAACCGAAAGAAACAAATAATAATCACAATCGATGGCTGCTCATGATGAAGTGGGCTGATCATGATGATGTTGATCATGATGTGGACGTTCATTGCAGCAGCCAAACAATCGAAATCCTCGGAACGCCGCGATGTCGAATCCGAACGTGGAGGCGAGAAAACCGGAGGACCCGGAGACAAAATCCACGCGACCACGATGAGAGAGAGAGAGAGACGCAGACTCCACATCTACAGAAGCAGCAGGCGTTTTCATGGTCTGGATTGACCTCACGACCTCCTGTGCATCAGGCGAGGTAGTCAACATCTCATAGCCACCGTGATGATGATGAGAGAGAGACACACAGACTCAACATCTACAGAAGCAGCAGGCGTTTTCAGGGGTCAGGATGGAACCCACGACCTCCTGTGCACCTGGCGAGGTAGTCAACATCTCACCCACTCACTCAGACATCGTCAGGGGTCGGGATCGAACCCACGACCTCCTGCACACCAGGCGAGGTAGTCAACATCTCACCCACTCACTCAGGCAGCGTCAGAGTCGGGATGGAACCCACGACCTCCTGTACACCAGGCGAGGTAGTCAACATCTCACCCACTCACTCAGACATCGTCAGGGGTCGGGATCGAACCCACGACCTCCTGCGCACCAGGCGAGGTAGTCAACATCTCACCCACTCACTCAGACATCGTCAGAGTCGGGATGGAACCCACGACCTCCTGTACACCAGGCGAGGTAGTCAACATCTCACCCACTCACTCAGACATCGTCAGGAGTCGGGATCGAACCCACGACCTCCTGTGCACCAGGCGAGGTAGTCAACATCTCACCCACTCACTCAGGCAGCGTCAGGGGTCAGGATCGAACCCACGACCTCCTGTACACCAGGTGAGGTAGTCAACATCTCACCCACTCACTCAGACATCGTCAGGGGTCAGGATCGAACCCACGACCTCCTGTACACCAGGTGAGGTAGTCAACATCTCACCCACTCACTCAGACATCGTCAGGGGTCAGGATCGAACCCACGACCTCCTGTACACCAGGCGAGGTAGTCAACATCTCACCCACTCACTCAGACATCGTCAGGGGTCGGGATCGAACCCACGACCTCCTGTGCACCAGGCGAGGTAGTCAACATCTCACTCAGGCAGCGTCAGGGGTCAGGATCGAACCCACGACCTCCTGTGCACCAGGCGAGGTAGTCAACATCTCACCCACTCACTCAGACATCGTCAGAGTCAGGATCGAACCCACGACCTCCTGTGCACCTGGCGAGGTAGTCAACATCTCACTCAGGCAGCGTCAGGGGTCAGGATCGAACCCACGACCTCCTGTACACCAGGCGAGGTAGTCAACATCTCATAGCCATTGCGAGTAGCAGCAGCGCCTATGAAGGCTACCGGCGCTGTGGCACACGAGGGGGTGGGGGGCTACCAGCACCACGCCCGGCCGCCTTTGTCTCCCCCAGTGGCGATGTTCACTACACATCACACCAGGTACTCATTTGAGGCTGAGTCGACCCAGAGGGGGGACCCAGGACCGGTTCAGATGAATCGTCACTGGTGGTGTTGGTGGCCTTGAGCGGGAATCGAACTCGGGTCGACCAGGTTAGGTACACACACACACACAGGTGCCAGGCTAGGTGCACACACACACACAGGTGCCAGGCTAGGTGCACACACACACACAGGTGCCAGGCTAGGTGCACACACACACACACACACAGGTGCCAGGCTAGGTGCACACACACACACACAGGTGCCAGGCTAGGTGCACACACACACACAGGTGCCAGGCTAGGTGCACACACACACACAGGTGCCAGGCTAGGTGCACACACACACACACAGGTGCCAGGCTAGGTGCACACACACACACACACACAGGTGCCAGGCTAGGTGCACACACACACACAGGTGCCAGGCTAGGTGCACACACACACACACACACAGGTGCCAGGCTAGGTGCACACACACACACACACAGGTGCCAGGCTAGGTACACACACACACACACAGGTGCCAGGCTAGGTACACACACACACACAGGTGCCAGGCTAGGTGCACACACACACACACACAGGTGCCAGGCTAGGTGCACACACACACACACACAGGTGCCAGGCTAGGTACACACACACACACACAGGTGCCAGGCTAGGTGCACACACACACACAGGTGCCAGGCTAGGTACACACACACACACACAGGTGCCAGGCTAGGTACACACACACACACAGGTGCCAGGCTAGGTACACACACACACACACAGGTGCCAGGCTAGGTACACACACACACACACAGGTGCCAGGCTAGGTACACACACACACACAGGTGCCAGGCTAGGTACACACACACACACACAGGTGCCAGGCTAGGTACACACACACACACAGGTGCCAGGCTAGGTACACACACACACACACAGGTGCCAGGCTAGGTACACACACACACACAGGTGCCAGGCTAGGTGCACACACACACACACAGGTGCCAGGCTAGGTACACACACACACACAGGTGCCAGGCTAGGTACACGCACACACACACACACAGGTGCCAGGCTAGGTACACACACACACACACAGGTGCCATGCTAGGTACACGCACACACACGCACACAGGTGCCAGGCTAGGTGCACGCACACACACACAGGTGCCAGGCTAGGTACACACACACACACAGGTGCCAGGCTAGGTACACACACACACACAGGTGCCAGGCTAGGTACACGCACACACACACACAGGTGCCAGGCTAGGTACACACACACACACAGGTGCCAGGCTAGGTACACACACACACACGCACAGGTGCCAGGCTAGGTACACACACACACACAGGTGCCAGGCTAGGTGCACACACACACACAGGTGCCAGGCTAGGTACACCACACACAGACACACACAGGTGCCAGGCTAGGTGCACACACACACACAGGTGCCAGGCTAGGTACACACACACACACACAGGTGCCAGGCTAGGTACACGCACACACACGCACACAGGTGCCAGGCTAGGTGCACGCACACACACACAGGTGCCAGGCTAGGTACACACACACAGACACAGGTGCCAGGCTAGGTGCACACACACACACACACAGGTGCCAGGCTAGGTGCAGCGGGTTCGTAGCGCTAACCACCGCTCAGAGGCACATGAATATATTAATACAAAACCTGTCAATGCAGCCTGACACACAGACACAGGTCCTGCAAACAATGGAGGGGAAACTACAAACACAGACACACACCGAGACAAAGATCCCCCGGGTAGCCTCAACAGACTGTCGGGGCAAGTGCTGCGAGAGTTTGTGTTACGTCCACTCGGCTCCACATCGGACTCATCTCTTCTCGAGCCCGTGCCACTCACTCACCCAGCCACTCACCCACCCACCCACTCACCCACTCACCCACCCACTCACCCACCCACTCACCCACCCACCCACTCACCCAGCCACTCACCCACCCACCCACTCACCCACCCACCCACTCACCCACCCATTCACCCACCCATTCACCCGCCCACTCACTCACCCACCCACTCACCCACCCACCCACTCACCCAGCCACTCACCCACCCATTCACCCGCCCACTCACCCACCCACTCACCCACTCACCCACCCACTCACCCACTCACCCACCCACTCACCCGCCCACTCACCCGCCCACTCACCCGCCCACTCACCCACCCACTCACCCACTCACCCACCCACTCACCCACCCACTCACCCACCCACTCACCCGCCCACTCACCCGCCCACTCACCCACCCACTCACCCACTCACCCACCCACTCACCCACCCACTCACCCACTCACCCACCCACTCACCCACCCACCCACCCACTCACCCACCCACTCACCCGCCCACTCACCCACCCACTCACCCACTCACCCACCCACTCATCCACCCACTCATCCACTCATCCACTCACTCACCCACCCACTCACTCACTCACCCACCCACTCACTCACCCACTCACCCACCCACTCACCCACCCACCCACTCACCCACCCACTCACCCACCCACCCACTCACCCACCCACTCATCCACTCACCCACTCACTCACCCACCCACTCACCCACCCACTCACCCACCCACTCACCCGCCCACTCACCAGCCCACTCACCCACCCACTCACCCACTCACCCACCCACCCACTCACCCATCATTCCATCTCTTCTCTAGCCCGTGCCACCTACTCACCCACTGTGACTCGGAGATGTTGACTACCTCGCCTGGTGTACAGGAGGTCGTGGGTTCTATCCCGACCCTGACGACGCCTGCTGCTGCTACTGCTGCCGCCGTATATTTGGAGTCTGCGTGTCTCTCTCTCATCATCATCATTATCACGGTGGCTAGGAGATGTTGACTACCTCGCCTGGTGTACAGGAGGTCGTGGGTTCGATCCCGATCCTCACGATGCCTGCTGCTGCTGTATATTCGGAGTCTGAGTGTCTCTCTCTCTCATCATCATCACGGTGGCTAGGAGATGTTGACTACCTCGCCTGGTGCACAGGAGGTCGTGGGTTCGATCCCGATCCTCACGATGCCTGCTGCTGTAGATGTGGAGTCTGAGTGTCTCTCTCTCTCATCATCATCACGGTGGCTATGAGATATTGACTACCTCGCCTGGTGCACAGGAGGTCGTGGGTTCGATCCCGATCCTCACGATGCCTGCTGCTGCTGCTGTTGTAGATGTGGAGTCTGCGTGTCTCTCTCTCGATGTCGCCACGCGGTTCATATCATCTGGCTGCAATCACTTTCCACGCGACGATGATGATGATGGTGATGATGGTGGTGATGATGATGATGATAATGGTGATGGTGATGATGGTGATGATGATTGATGATTATGATGATTATGATGGTGATGATTGATGATGATGATGGTGATGATGGTGGTGATGATGATGATAATGGTGATGGTGATGATGATGATGGTGGTGATGATGATGACGATGATGATGATGATGATTGATGATTATGATGGTGATGATGGTGATGATGGTGATGATGATGATGGTGATGATGATGATGGTGGTGATGATGATGGTGGTGATGATGATGGTGATGATGATGATGATGATTGATGATTATGATGGTGATGATGGTGATGATGATGATGGTGGTGATGTTGATGATGGTGATGATGATGGTGATGATGATGGTGATGATGATGGTGATGATGATGGTGATGATGGTGGTGATGATGGTGATGATGATGATGGTGATGATGATGATGATGATTGATGATTATGATGGTGATGATGGTGATGATGATGATGGTGGTGATGATGAAGATGATGATGATGATTGATGATTATGATGGTGATGATGATGGTGATGATGATGGTGATGATGATGGTGATGATTGATGATGATGGTGATGATGGTGATGATGCTGATTGATGATGATTGTGATGATGATGACGATGTTGATGATGGTGATAATGGTGATGATGGTGATGATAATGATGATGACGATGATGATGATGACGACGATGATGATGATGATGGTGGTGATGGTGATGATGATGATGACGATGATGATGATGACGATGATGGTGATGATGATGGTGACGATGATGATGATGACGATGATGGTGATGATGATGGTGACGATGATGATGACGATGATGATGATGATGATGACGATGATGATGATGATGACGATGATGATGATGACGATGATGATGACGATGTTGATGATGATGACGATGTTGACGACGACGATGTTGATGATGATGATGATCACTCGCCACTTGGTCTAGCAGCTATCATTTGCGATCCCGCAAATTTCGCTTCTATAAAACAGACAGCAGGT
>NW_027615127.1:22500-70000 GCF_965212315.1 Lampetra planeri | reverse complement strand
CACACACACTGACATACACAGACACACAGACACACACTGACACATACACTGACACATACACACACAGACACACACACAGACACAGACACACACACTGACATACACAGACACACACACACTGACACACACACAGACACACACAGACACACACACAGTACACACAGACACACACTGACACACAGACACACACAGACAGACACAGCTAGACACTCACACAGACACAAAAACACAGACACAACACACAGACACACACGCACACACACACACAGACACACAGACACACACTGACATACACAGCCACACGCAGACACACACACAGACACACACACATACACACACTGACACACACTGACACACACACACAGACACACTGATATACACAGACACACACACTGACATACACAGACACTCACACGCAGACACACACACATCCACACACACACACACAGACACACACACACAGACACACACACACAGCCACACACCCACATACTCATACACACACAGACACAGACACACACACACCCAGACACACACACACACAGACACACCCACACACAGTACACACACACACTGACACACACACAGACACACACACACTGACACACACAGACACATATACACACAGACACACCCACACAGAGTACACACACACACACACTGACACATACACACAGACACACACACACACTGACACACACAGACAGACACACAGACACACACAGACACACACACACACATACACACCCACACACTGACACACACACTGACATACACACAGACACACACACACTGACACATACACACAGACACCTACACACAGACACATACACACAGACACACATACACTGACACACACACACTGACATACGCAGAAACACACACAGACACACCCATACACACAGACACACACACACAGACACACACACACACACAGACACACACAGACACACACCCAGACACACACACAGACACACACACAGACACACAGACACACACAGACAGACAGACAGACACACAAACACACACAGACACACACACACACATACACACCCACACACTGACATACACACTGACATACACACAGACACGCACACACTGACACATACACACAGACACCTACACACAGACACATACACACAGACACACACACACTGACACACACACTGACATACACGCACACATACAGACCCACACACACAGACACACACACAGAGACACAGACACACACACACAGACACACACACACAGACACACACAGACACACACCCAGACACCCACACACACACAGACACCCCCATACACACAGACACACACCCAGACACACACACACAGAGAAACAGACACACACACTCACAGACACACACACACACAGACACGCACACAGCCACACACCCAGACACACACACACAGAGACACAGACACACGCACAGACACACACACAGACACACACACCCAGACACACACACACAGAGACACAGACACCCACACACAGACACACACACATACACACCCACACACTGACACCTACACACAGACACACACACACATACACACACACACAGACACATACACAGACACACACACACACAGCCACACATACAGACCCACACACACATACACACACACACAGACACACACCCACACACACACACAGACATACACACACACACACACAAACACACACACACAGCCACACACACACAGCCACACACACACACTGACACACAGACACACACACAGACACACAAACAGACACACACACAGACACACACACAGACACAGACACGCAGACACACACCCACACAGACACACACAGACACACATAGACACACACACTGACACCCACACACACACATACACACAGACACACACCCACACACACAGACATACACACACACACACACAGACACACACACAGACACACACAAACAGACACACACACAGACACACACACAGACACACACACAGACACACACACAGACACAAACACACACCCACACAGACACACACAGCCACACATAGACACACACACTGACACCCACACACATACACACAGACACACACACAGACACACACACACAGAGAAACAGACACACACACACACAGACACGCACACAGCCACACACCCAGACACACACACACATACACCCAGACACACACAGACACACTGACACAGACACACACACACACTCACTCACCCGGCCGTCTCGTCCTCCTACGTTTGATGCCGAACACGCGAACCTTGGACACGATGGCCGAGAGAGATCGACCCCCTGAGGGTGCCGCTCCACCAACACCACCACCACCACCCCCACCACCACCACCACAACCACCACCACCACCACCCCCACCTGGACCCCCACTTGGACCCCCTATACCATGACCCCCTTGAGCACGTGCAGGACTCGTTATACCGACTCCTGCCTGCCGCCTGTTGTTGCCGTGGTTGTTGATGTGGTTGTGGTTGTGGTGGTGGTTGTGGTTGTGGTGGTGCGAGGCGGTGGTTGCCGAGGAGGCTGCGATGGCTTCCTTCGTCTGTCGCCGCTGCCGGATGAGCGAACTCGTGATGGCAGCAGCCATGGCGAGCGAGAGCGCAGTGTGAGTGTGGTGGTGGTGGGAGTGGTGGGGGTAGTGGTGGCGGTGGTGTTGGTGTAGGTAGTGGTGGTGGTGGGGGTGGTGGTGGTGGTGGGGGGGGGTGGGAGTGGGGGTGGTGGTGGTGGTGGTGGTGGTGGGGGTGGTGGAGGTGGTGGTGGTGGGAGTGGGGGTGGTGGGGGTGGTGGTGGGGGTGGGGGGGGTGGGAGTGGGGGTGGTGGTGGTGGTGGTGGTGGGGGTGGTGGAGGTGGTGGTGGTGGTGGTGGGAGTGGTGGGGGTAGTGGTGGCGGTGGTGGTGGTGTAGGTAGTGGTGGTGGTGGGGGTGGTGGTGGTGGTGGGGGTGGGGGGGGGTGGGAGTGGGGGTGGTGGTGGTGGTGGTGGTGGGGGTGGTGGTGGTGGTGGGGGGTGGTGGTGGTGGTGGGGGTGGTGGTGGAGGTGGTGGTGGAGGTGGTGGTGGTGGTAGTGGTGGGAGTGGTGGTGGTGGGGGTAGTGGTGGCGGTGGTGGTGGTGTAGGTAGTGGTGGTGGGAGTGGGGGTGGTGGTGGTGGTGGGGGTGGTGGTGGTGGTGGGGGTGGTGGTGGTGGTGGGGGTGGTGGGGGTGGTGGTGGTGGGGGTGGTGGTGGTGGGGGTGGTGGTGGTGGAGGTGGTGGTGGTGGTGGTGGTGGGAGTGGTGGTGGTGGTGGGGGTGGTGGGGGTGGTGGGGGTGGTGGGAGTTGGGGTGGTGGTGGTGGTGGGAGTGGGGGTGGTGGTGGTGGTGATGGTGGTGATGGTGGTGATGGTGGGAGTGGGGGTAGTGGTGGTGGTGGGGGTGGTGGTGGTGGGAGTGGGGGTGGTGGTGGTGCGGGTGGTGGTGGTGGGAGTGGTGGGTGGGGGTGGTGGGTGGTGGGGGTGGTGGTGGTGGGGGTGGTGGTGGTGGTAGGGGGTGGTGGGGGTGGGGGTGGGGGGTGGGGGTGGTGGGTGGGGGGTGGTGGTGTAGGTAGTGGTGGTGGGAGTGGGGGGTGGTGGTGGGTGGGGGGGGTGGGGTGTGGGGGGTGGTGGTGGTGATGGGAATGGTGGTGGTGGGAGTGATGGGGAGTGGTGGTGGTGGTAGTGGTGGGAGTGGTGGTGGGAGTGGTGGTGGTGGTGGGGAGTGGTGGTGGTGTGGCAGTGGTGGGGGTGGTGGGGGTAGTGGTGGTGGTGGTGGGGAGTGGTGGTGGTGGTGGGAGTGGTGGGGGTAGTGGTGGGGGGTGGTGGGGGGGTGGGTGGTGGTGGTGGGAGTGGTGGTGGTGGGGGGGTGGTGGTGGGGGGGGTGGGGGGTAGTGGTGGGGGGTGGTGGTGGGGTGGTGGGGGTAGTGGTGGGGGGTGGTGGGGGTGTGGTGGTGGTGGTGGGGAGTGGTGGTGGTGGTGGGAGTGGGGGGGGGTAGTGGTGGGGGTGGTGGGGGGTAGTGGTGGTGGTGGTGGGGGGGGTGGTGGTGGGGGTAGTGGTGGGTGGGGGGTGGGGGGTAGTGGTGGGTGGTGGTGGTGGTGGGGGTGGTGGTGGGGGTAGTGGTGGTGGTGGTAAGGTAGTGGTGGTGGTGGTAGTGGTTGTGGTGGTGGTGTTGTTGGTGGTGGCGGTGGGGTGTGGTAGTGGTGGGTGTGGTAGTGGTGGTGGTTGTGGTGGTAGTGGTGGTGGTGGCGGTGTTGTGTTGGTGGGTGGTAGTGGTGTTGGTTGTGGTAGTGGTGGTGGTGCACCTAGCCTGGCACAGTGCACTTAGTAGAAGATGATAATTACTGCTGATGTTCTTTAGGGGATTGTATAGGGGCTGATCGCAAAACCTCACTCACTCACTCACATCCTAACACCCACAACCTAACACCCCACTAACACCCCACTAACACCCCACTAACACCCCCACTAACACCCCACTAACACCCCACTAACACCCCACTAACACCCCCACTAACACCCCCCACTACACCCCCACTAACACCCCACTAACACCCCACTAACACCCCACTAACACCCCACTAACACCCCCACTAACACCCCACTAACACCCCACTAACACCCCACTACCACCCCCACTAACACCCCCACTAACACCCCCACTAACACCCCACTACACCCCACTAACACCCCACTAACACCCCCACTAACACCCCCACAACACCCCACTAACACCCCCCACTAACACCCCACTAACACCCCCACTAACACCCCCACTAACACCCCCACTAACACCCCACTAACACCCCACTAACACCCCACTAACACCCCACTAACACCCCACTAACACCCCCACTAACACCCCCACTAACACCCCCACTAACACCCCACTAACACCCCACTAACACCCCCACTAACACCCCCCACTAACACCCCACTAACACCCCCACTAACACCCCCCACTAACACCCCCACTAACACCCCCACTAACACCCCCACTAACACCCCACTAACACCCCACTACACCCCCCACTAACACCCCACTAACACCCCCACTAACACCCCCACAACACCCCACTAACACCCCACTAACACCCCACTAACACCCCACTAACACCCCCACTAACACCCCCACTAACACCCCACTAACACCCCACTAACACCCCACTAACACCCCACTAACACCCCACTAACACCCCCACTAACACCCCCACTAACACCCCACTAACACCCCCACTAACACCCCCACTAACACCCCACTAACACCCCACTAACACCCCACTAACACCCCACTAACACCCCACTAACACCCCCACTAACACCCCACTAACACCCCCACTAGCACACCACTAACACCCCACTAACACCCCACTAACACCCCACTATCACCCCACTAACACCCCAGTAACACCCCACTAACACCCCACTAACACCCCCACTAACACCCCACTAGCACCCCCACTAACACCCCACTAACACCCCCACTAACACCCCCACTAACACCCCCACTAACACCCCCACTAACACCCCCACTAACACCTCACTAACACCCCACTAACACCCCACTAACACCCCACTAACACCTGCACTAACACCCCCACTAACACCCCACTAACACCCCACTAACACCCCACTAACACCCCACTAACACCCCCACTGACACCCCACTAACACCCCCCACTAACACCCCACTAACACCCCACTAACACCCCACTAACACCCCACTAAGACCCCCACTAACACCCCACTAACACCCCCCACTGACACCCCACTAACACCCCCACTAACACCCCACTAACACCCCACTAACACCCCCCACTAACACCCCCACTAACACCCCCACTAACACCCCACTAACACCCCCACTGACACCCCACTAACACCCCACTAACACCCCACTAACACCCCCCACTAACACCCCACTAACACCCCACTAACACCCCACTAACACCCCACTAACACCCCACTAACACCCCACTAACACCCCACTAACACCCCACTAACACCCCCACTAACACCCCACTAACACCCCACTAACACCCCACTAACACCCCACTAACACCTGCACTAACACCCCCACTAACACCCCACTAACACCCCACTAACACCCCACTAACACCTGCACTAACACCCCCCACTAACACCCCACTAACACCTGCACTAACACCCCCACTAACACCCCACTAACACCACACTAACACCCCAGTAACACCCCCACTAACACCCCCACTAACACCCCACTAACACCCCACTAACACCCCCACTAACACCCCACTAACACCCCACTAACACCCCACTAGCACCCCACTAACACCACACTAACACCCCCACTAACACCCCACTAACACCCCACTAACACCCCCACTAACACCCCACTAACACCCCACTAACACCCCACTAACACCCCCACTAACACCCCCACTAACACCCCACTAACACCCCACTGACACCCCACTAACACCCCACTAACACCCCACTAACACCGCACTAGCACCCCACTAACACCCCACTAACACCCCCACTAACACCCCACTAACACCCCACTAACACCCCACTAACACCCCACTAACACCCCCACTAACACCCCACTAACACTCCACTAACACCCCACTAACACCCCACTAACACCCCACTAGCACCCCACTAACACCCCCACTAACACCCCACTAACACCCCACTAGCACCCCACTAGCACCCCACTAACACCCCACTAACACCCCACTAACACCCCACTAACACCACACTAACACCCCACTAACACCCCACTAACACCCCCACTAACACCCCACTAACACCCCCACTAACACCCCACTAACACTCCACTAGCACCCCACTAACACCCCACTAACACCCCACTAACACCCCACTAACACCCCCACTAACACCCCACTAACACCCCACTAACACCCCACTAACACCCCACTAACACCCCCACTAACACCCCACTAACACCCCACTAACACCCCACTAACACCCCACTAACACCCCCACTAACACCCCACTAACACCCCACTAACACTCCACTAACACCCCACTAACACCCTACTAACACCCCACTAACACCCCACTAACACCCTACTAACACCCCACTAACACCCCACTAACACCCCACTAACACCCCACTAACACCCCACTAACACCCCACTAACACCCCACTAACACCCCACTAACACCCCACTAACACCCCACTAACACCCCCACTAACACCCCCACTAACACCCCACTAACACCCCACTGACACCCCACTAACACCCCACTAACACCCCACTAACAGCCAACTAACACCCCACTAACACCCCACTAACACCCCCACTAACACCCCACTAACACCCCCACTAACACCCCCACTAACACCCCACTAACACCCCACTGACACCCCACTAACACCCCACTAACACCCCACTAACACCGCACTAGCACCCCACTAACACCCCACTAACACCCCACTAACACCACGCGCGATCACGTGACGTTAGCGCCTAAGCAGCGATTCTCTCCGGCACCCGAGGCCCGCGCCGGTTCTAACGCCGCCCGCGGTTCTAACGCCGCCCGCGGTTCTAACGCCGGAGCCGGGACCCAACATCGCCACGCAGCCCTGCGTAGCCACCGCTGCAGGCCACAGCATCGGCACTAACGCCGCCAGCCACTCGCACTAACACCGCTGGTACTAACACCGCTGGTACTAACACCGCTGGTACTAACACCACTAACACTGACACCGCTGGTACTAACACCACTAACACTGACACCGCTGGTACTAACACCACTAACACTGACACCGCTGGTACTAACACCGATGGTACTAACACCACTAACACTGACACCGCTGGTACTAACACCGCTGGTACTAACACCGATGGTACTAACACCACTAACACTGACACCGCTGGTACTAACACCGCTGGTACTAACACCACTAACACTGACACCGCTGGTACTAACACCGCTGGCACTTACACCGCTGGTACTAACACCGCTGGTACTAACACCACTAACACTAACACCACTAACACTAACACCGATGGTACTAACACCACTGGTACTAACACCACTGGTACTAACACCGCTGGTACTAACACCGCTAGCACTGACACCGCTGGTACTAACACCGCTGGTACTAACACCACTAACACTGACACCGCTGGTACTAACACCGCTGGTACTAACACCGATGGTACTAACACCGCTGGTACTAACACCGCTGGTACTAACACCGCTGGTACTAACACCGATGGTACTAACACCGCTGGTACTAACACCGATGGTACTAACACCGCTGGTACTAACACCGATGGTACTAACACCGCTGGTACTAACACCGCTAACACTAACACCGATGGTACTAACACCGCTGGTACTAACACCGCTGGTACTAACACCGATGGTACTAACACCGCTAACACTAACACCGATGGTACTAACACCGCTGGTACTAACACCGCTGGTACTAACACCGCTGGTACTAACACTGGCACTAGACCTCAGCACTAACACCACTGGCACTAACACTATCACTGTGTGTGTCAGTGTGTGTGTCAGTGTGTGTGAGTGTGTGTGTCAGTGTGTGTGTGTCAGTGTGTGTGTCAGTGTGTGTGTCAGTGTGTGTGTCAGTGTGTGTGCGTGTCAGTGTGTGTCAGTGTGTGTGTGTCAGTGTGTGTGTCAGTGTGTGTGTCAGTGTGTGTGTCAGTGTGGGTCAGTGTGTGTGTGTCAGTGTGTGTGTCAGTGTGTGTGTGTGTCAGTGTGTGTGTCAGTGTGTGTGAGTGTGTGTGTCAGTGTGTGTGTCAGTGTGGGTCAGTGTGTGTGTGTCAGTGTGTGTGTCAGTGTGTGTGTGTGTCAGTGTGTGTGTCAGTGTGTGTCAGTGTGTGTGTGTCAGTGTGTGTGCGTGTCAGTGTGTGTCAGTGTGTGTGTGTCAGTGTGTGTGCGTGTGTCTGCGTGTGTGTGTCTGTGTGTGTGCGTGTGTCTGCGTGTGTGTGTCTGCGTGTGTGTGTCTGTGTGTGTGCGTGTGTCTGCGTGTGTGTGTCTGTGTGTGTGCGTGTAAATATGTATGAGTGTGTGTGCGTGTCTGTGTGTCCCTGTGCGTGTCTGTTTGCGTGAATATGTATGAACGTGGGTGTGTGTGTGTCTGTGCGTATGTCTGTGTGTCTGTGTGTTTATGCACTATGCTGTTAAGGCTATACGGGTGATCTTTGTCTGTGTGTGTGTCTGTGTGTGTGTCTGTGTGTCTGTGTGTGTGTCTGTGTGTGTGTCTGTGTGTGTGTGCGTCTGTGTGTGTGTGGGTCTGTGTGTGTGTCTGTGTCTGTCTGTATGGGTCTGTTGGCCAAATGCACTTGCCCCAAAAATGTGCTTAGGCTTTTCGTGGGATCTTTGTCTTTGTCTGTGCGTCAGTGACTGTGCACATGTGTGGTGGGTGTGTCTGTGTGTGTAACTGTGTGTGTCTGTATGTATGTAACTGTGTGTATGTCACTGTGTGTGTGTGTGTCTGTGTGTGTGTATCTGTGTGTATGTCACTGTGTGTGTGTGTGTCTGTGTGTGTGTATCTGTGTGTATGTCACTGTGTGTGTGTGTGTCTGTGTGTATGTCACTGTGTGTGTGTGTGTCTGTGTGTGTGTATCTGTGTGTATGTCACTGTGTGTGTGTGTGTCTGTGTGTATGTCACTGTGTGTGTGTGTGTGTCTGTGTGTGTGTATCTGTGTGTATGTCACTGTGTGTGTGTGTGTCTGTGTGTGTGTGTCTGTGTGTATGTATCTGTGTGTGTGTATCTGTGTGTGTGTATCTGTGTGTGTGTATCTGTGTGTGTGTATCTATGTGTATCTGTGTGTATGTATCTGTGTGTGTGTATCTGTGTGTGTGTATCTGTGTGTGTGTATCTGTGTGTGTGTATCTGTGTGTGTGTATCTGTGTGTGTGTATCTGTGTGTATGTATCTGTGTGTGTATCTGTGTGTGTGTATCTGTGTGTGTGTGTATCTGTGTGTATGTATCTGTGTGTATGTATCTGTGTGTGTGTATCTGTGTGTGTGTCTGTGTGTATGTATCTGTGTGTGTGTATCTGTGTGTATGTATCTGTGTGTGTGTATCTGTGTGTGTGTATCTGTGTGTGTGTATCTGTGTGTGTGTCTGTGTGTATGTATCTGTGTGTGTATCTGTGTGTATGTATCTGTGTGTATGTATCTGTGTGTATGTATCTGTGTGTATGTATCTGTGTGTGTGTATCTGTGTGTGTGTATCTGTGTGTGTATCTGTGTGTATGTATCTGTGTGTGTGTATCTGTGTGTGTGTATCTGTGTGTGTGTCTGTGTGTATGTATCTGTGTGTATGTATCTGTGTGTGTGTATCTGTGTGTGTGTATCTGTGTGTGTATCTGTGTGTATGTATCTGTGTGTATGTATCTGTGTGTATGTATCTGTGTGTATGTATCTGTGTGTGTGTATCTGCGTGTATATATCTGTGCGTATGTATCTGTGTGTGTGTATCTGCGTGTATGTATCTGTGTGTATGTATCTGTGTGTATGTATCTGTGTGTGTGTATCTGTGTGTATCTGTGTGTATGTGTCTGTGTGTATGTATCTGTGTGTATGTATCTGTGTGTATGTATCTGTGCGTATGTATCTGTGTGTATGTATCTGTGCGTATGTATCTGTGTGTGTGTATCTGCGTGTGTGTATCTGTGCGTATGTATCTGTGTGTATGTATCTGTGTGTGTGTATCTGCGTGTATGTATCTGTGCGTATGTATCTGTGTGTATGTATCTGTGTGTATGTATCTGTGTGTGTGTATCTGTGTGTATGTATCTGTGTGTGTGTATGTGTGTATCTGTGTGTATGTATCTGTGTGTATGTATCTGTGTGTATGTATCTGTGTGTATGTATCTGTGCGTATGTATCTGTGTGTATGTATCTGTGCGTATGTATCTGTGTGTGTGTATCTGCGTGTATGTATCTGTGCGTATGTATCTGTGTGTATGTATCTGTGTGTGTGTATCTGCGTGTATGTATCTGTGTGTATGTATCTGTGTGTATGTATCTGTGTGTGTGTATCTGTGTGTATCTGTGTGTATGTATCTGTGTGTATGTATCTGTGTGTATGTATCTGTGTGTATGTATCTGTGCGTATGTATCTGTGTGTATGTATCTGTGCGTATGTATCTGTGTGTGTGTATCTGCGTGTATGTATCTGTGCGTATGTATCTGTGTGTATGTATCTGTGTGTGTATCTGCGTGTATGTATCTGTGCGTATGTATCTGTGTGTATGTATCTGTGTGTATGTATCTGTGTGTGTGTATCTGTGTGTATGTATCTGTGTGTGTGTATCTGTGTGTATCTGTGTGTATGTATCTGTGTGTATGTATCTGTGTGTATGTATCTGTGTGTATGTATCTGTGCGTATGTATCTGTGTGTGTGTATCTGTGTGTATGTATCTGTGTGTATGTATCTGTGTGTATGTATCTGTGTGTATGTATCTGTGTGTGTGTATCTGTGTGTATGTATCTGTGTGTATGTATCTGTGTGTATGTATCTGTGTGTATGTATCTGTGTGTGTATCTGCGTGTATGTATCTGTGCGTATGTATCTGTGTGTATGTATCTGTGTGTGTGTATCTGCGTGTATGTATCTGTGCGTATGTATCTGTGTGTATGTATCTGTGTGTATGTATCTGTGTGTGTGTATCTGTGTGTATGTATCTGTGTGTGTGTATCTGTGTGTGTATGTATCTGTGTGTATGTATCTGTGCGTATGTATCTGTGCGTATGTATCTGCGTGTGTGTATCTGCGTGTATGTATCTGTGCGTATGTATCTGTGTGTATGTATCTGTGTGTGTGTATCTGCGTGTATGTATCTGTGCGTATGTATCTGTGTGTATGTATCTGTGTGTATGTATCTGTGTGTGTGTATCTGTGTGTATGTATCTGTGTGTGTGTATCTGTGTGTGTATGTATCTGTGTGTATGTATCTGTGCGTATGTATCTATGCGTATGTATCTGCGTGTGTGTATCTGCGTGTATGTATCTGTGCGTATGTATCTGTGTGTATGTATCTGTGTGTGTGTATCTGCGTGTATGTATCTGTGCGTATGTATCTGTGTGTATGTATCTGTGTGTATGTATCTGTGTGTGTGTATCTGTGTGTATGTATCTGTGTGTGTGTATCTGTGTGTATGTATCTGTGTGTGTATGTATCTGTGTGTATGTATCTGTGTGTGTGTATCTGTGTGTGTGTATGTATCTGCGTGAATTTATCGGAGGAGGAGGAGGCTCAGAGAGGAATCTCCACTCAAGACTCGGCAGAGAGAATTGACGGCGGGGAGAGAGTGGAGAGAGACGCGGGGAGAGCGATCAGGGAGATGGAGGAGAGGGGGGAGAGGGGGGAGATGGAGGAGAGGGGGGAGAGGGGGGAGAGGGGAGAGGGGGGAGAGGGGGGAGAGGGGGAGGAGAGGGGGGAGAGGGGGGAGAGGGGGGAGGAGAGGGGGGAGAGGGGGAAGAGGGGAGAGGGGGGAGGAGAGGGGGGAGAGGGGGGAGAGGGGAGAGGGGGGAGAGGGGGGAGAGGGGGAAGGAGAGGGGGGGAGAGGGGGGAGAGGGGAGAGGGGGGAGGAGAGAGGGGAGAGGGGGGAGAGGGGGGAGAGGGGGGAGAGGGGGGAGAGGGGAGAGGGGGGAGGAGAGAGGGGAGAGGGGGGGAGAGGGGGGAGAGGGGGGAGAGGGGGGAGAGGGGGGAGGAGAGGGGGGAGAGGGGGAAGAGGGGGAAGAGGGGAGAGGGGGGAGAGGGGGGAGGAGAGGGAGGAGAGGGGGGAGGAGAGGGGGGAGAGGGGGAAGAGGGGAGAGGGGGGAGAGGGGGGGAGAGGGGGGAGGAGAGGGGGGAGGAGAGGGGGGGTAGAGAGAGAGGGGGTAGAGAGAGAGAGGGAGTAGAGAGAGAGGGGGTAGAGAGAGAGGGGGTAGAGAGAGAGAGGGGGTAGAGAGAGAGGGGGGTAGAGAGAGAGAGGGGGGTAGAGAGAGAGAGGGTAGAGAGAGAGGGGGTAGAGAGAGGGGGGGGGTAGAGAGAGAGGGGGTAGAGAGAGAGGGGGTAGAGAGAGAGAGGGGGGTAGAGAGAGAGGGGGGTAGAGAGAGAGGGGGTAGAGAGAGGGGGGGTAGAGAGAGAGGGGGTAGAGAGAGAGGGGGGTAGAGAGAGAGGGGGTAGAGAGAGAGAGGGGGTAGAGAGAGAGGGGGTAGAGAGAGGGGGGGGTAGAGAGAGAGAGGGGGGGTAGAGAGAGAGGGGGTAGAGAGAGAGGGGGTAGAGAGAGAGGGGGTAGAGAGAGGGGGTAGAGAGAGGGGGTAGAGAGGGGGGGGGGTCGAGAGAGAGGGGCTAGGGAGAGGGGGGTAGAGAGGGGGGGGTAGAGAGAGAGGGGGTAGAGAGGGGGGGGGTCGAGAGAGAGGGGGTAGAGAGAGAGGGGGTAGAGAGAGGGGGGTAGAGAGAGAGGGGGTAGAGAGTGAGGGGGGGTAGAGAGAGAGGGGGTAGAGAGAGAGGGGGTAGAGAGAGAGAGAGGGGGTAGAGAGTGAGGGGGTAGAGAGAGAGGGGGGATAGAGAGAGGGGGGGTAGAGAGAGAGGGGGTAGAGAGAGAGGGGGTAGAGAGAGAGAGGGGGTAGAGAGAGGGGGGGGGGGGTAGAGAGAGGGGGGGTAGAGAGAGGGGGGGGAGAGAGAGGGGGGGGGTAGAGAGAGAGGGGGTAGAGAGAGGGGGGGGGTAGAGAGAGAGGGGGTAGAGAGAGGGGGGGGGGGTAGAGAGAGGGGGGTAGAGAGAGAGAGGGGGGTAGAGAGAGAGGGGGTAGAGAGAGAGGGGGGTAGAGAGAGAGAGGGGGGTAGAGAGACAGGGGGTAGAGAGAGGGGGGGGGGGTAGAGAGAGAGGGGGGTAGAGAGAGGGGGGGGGGGGGGTAGAGAGAGGGGGGGTAGAGAGAGGGGGGGGAGAGAGAGAGGGGGTAGAGAGAGAGGGGGTAGAGAGAGGGGGTAGAGAGAGAGGGGGTAGAGAGAGAGGGGGTAGAGAAAGAGGGGGGGTAGAGAGAGAGGGGGGTAGAGAGAGAGGGGGGGTAGAGAGAGAGAGGGGGGGGTAGAGAGAGAGGGGGTAGAGAGAGGGGGGGGGGGTAGAGAGAGAGGGGGTAGAGAGAGGGGGGGGGGTAGAGAGAGGGGAGGTAGAGAGAGGGGGGGGGAGAGAGAGAGGGGGTAGAGAGAGGGGGTAGAGAGAGGGGGTAGAGAGAGAGGGGGGTAGAGAGAGAGAGGGGGTAGAGAGAGAGGGGGGGTTAGAGAGAGAGAGGGGGGTAGAGAGAGAGGGGGTAGAGAGAGAGGGGGGGTAGAGAGAGAGGGGGGGTAGAGAGAGAGGGGGGGTAGAGAGAGAGAGGGGGTAGAGAGAGAGGGGGGTAGAGAGGAGGGGGGGTAGAGAGAGAGGGGGTAGAGAGAGAGGGGGGTAGAGAGAGAGGGGGGTAGAGAGAGGAGGGGGGTAGAGAGAGAGGGGGGTAGAGAGAGAGAGGGGGTAGGAGAGAGAGGGGGTAGAGAGAGAGGGGGGGTAGAGAGAGAGGGGGGGTAGAGAGAGAGGGGGGTAGAGAGAGAGGGGGGGTAGAGAGAGAGGGGGGTAGAGAGCGAGGGGGGGTAGAGAGAGGGGGTAGAGAGAGGGGGGGTAGAGAGAGGGGGGAGTAGAGAGAGGGGGGGTAGAGAGAGGGGGGGTAGAGAGAGAGGGGGGGGTAGAGAGAGAGGGGGTAGAGAGAGAGGGGGTAGAGAGAGAGAGGGGGTAGAGAGAGAGAGGGGGTAGAGAGAGAGGGGGTAGAGAGAGAGGGGGTAGAGAGAGAGAGGGGGGTAGAGAGAGAGAGGGGGTAGAGAGAGAGAGGGGGTAGAGAGAGGGGGGTAGAGAGAGGGGGGGGGTAGAGAGAGAGGGGGGATAGAGAGAGGGGGGGTAGAGAGAGGGGGGGTAGAGAGAGAGGGGGTAGAGAGAGAGAGGGGGGTAGAGAGAGAGAGGGGGGTAGAGAGAGAGGGGGGTAGAGAGGGGGTAGAGAGAGGGGGGGTAGAGAGAGAGGGGGGATAGAGAGAGGGGGGGTAGAGAGAGGGGGGGGTAGAGAGAGAGGGGGTAGAGAGAGAGAGGGGGTAGAGAGAGAGGGGGTAGAGAGAGAGAGGGGGGTAGAGAGAGAGGGGGTAGACAAAGATGGAAAGGGGGTAAAATGGATTTGAGCAAAACGTGAAATATTTTGTGAAATATTTCATTTAAAAAGGGGGAGTTTACATAAAGCAAAGCATTAAAAAAAACCCAGAATTGATGAACGAAACAAAGTGTCCGACTACAGCGAGCATCTGTCCTGTTTCCTCTGATCATGAAAAATAAATAATAAGATAATGTAAAGAGAGCGGTATGGGATTGAGTGAGAGAGACAAGAGAGAGAGATTTCGATAATAACGGAGAGAGAGAGAGAGGGGAGGGTGACTTGGAACAGGTGAGAGGGGGGGGGAGCTGAGAGCTCATAGAGAGAGTTCATGTGTGTGTGTCTGTGTGTGTGTGTCTGTGTGTGTGTCTGTGTGTGTGTCTGTGTGTGTGTGTGTCTGTATGTGTGTGTCTGTATGAGAGAGAGAGGGGAGGGTGACGTGGAACAGGTGAGAGAGGGGGGGGGGAGCTGAGAGCTCATAGAGAGAGTTCATGTGTGTGTGTCTGTTTGTGTGTCTGTGTGTGTGTCTGTGTGTGTGTGTCTGTGTGTGTGTGTCTGTATGTGTGTGTGTGTGTCTGTATGAGAGAGAGAGAGGGGAGGGTGACGTGGAACAGGTGAGAGAGGGGGGGGGAGGCTGAGAGCTCATAGAGAGAGTTCATGTGTGTGTGTCTGTGTGTGTGTGTCTGTGTGTGTGTGTCTGTATGTGTGTGTGTCTGTATGAGAGAGAGAGAGAGAGGGGAGGGTGACGTGGAACAGGTGAGAGAGGGGGGGGAGCTGAGAGCTCATAGAGAGAGTTCATGTGTGTGTGTGTCTGTGTGTGTGTGTCTGTATGTGTGTGTGTCTGTGTCTGTATGTGTGTGTGTCTGTATGAGAGAGAGAGAGGGGAGGGTGACGTGGAACAGGTGAGAGAGGGGGGGGGGAGCTGAGAGCTCATAGAGAGAGTTCATGTGTGTGTGTCTGTGTCTGTGTGTGTGTCTGTGTGTGTGTCTGTGTGTGTGTGTGTGTCTGTGTGTGTGTCTGTGTGTGTGTCTGTGTGTGTGTGTGTCTGTGTGTGTGTCTGTATGTGTGTGTGTGTCTGTATGTGTGTGTCTGTGTGTGTGTGTGTGTCTGTGTGTGTGTGTCTGTATGTGTGTGTGTGTGTCTGTCTGTATGTGTGTCTGTATGTGTGTGTGTTTGTGTGTGTGTGTGTCTGTGTGTGTGTCTGTGTGTGTGTGTCTGTGTGTGTGTGTCTGTATGAGAGAGAGAGGGGAGGGTGACGTGGAACAGGTGAGAGAGAGAGGGGGGGGAGCTGAGAGCTCATAGAGAGTTCATGTGTGTGTGTCTGTGTGTGTGTGTCTGTGTGTGTGTGTCTGTGTGTGTGTCTGTATGTGTGTGTGTGTCTGTATCTGTGTGTCTGTATGTGTGTGTGTGTGTGTGTGTCTGTCTGTATGTGTGTATGTATGTGTGTCACTGTGTGTGTGTCTGTATGTGTGTGTCTGTATGTGTGTGTGTCTGTATGAGTGTGTGTCTGTATGTGTGTGTGTCTGTGTGTGTGTGTCTGTATGTGTGTGTGTGTCTGTGTGTGTGTGTGTCTGTGTGTGTGTGTGTCTGTATGAGTGTCAGTGTGTGTGTCTGTATGAGTGTGTCTGTATGTATGAGTGTCAGTGTGTGTGTCTGTATGAGTGTCAGTGTGTGTGTCTGTATGAGTGTCAGTGTGTGTGTCTGTATGAGTGTGTCTGTATGTATGAGTGTCAGTGTGTGTGTCTGTATGAGTGTCAGTGTGTGTGTCTGTATGAGTGTCAGTGTGTGTGTCTGTATGAGTGTGTCTGTATGTATGAGTGTCAGTGTGTGTGTCTGTATGAGTGTCAGTGTGTGTGTCTGTATGAGTGTCAGTGTGTGTGTCTGTATGAGTGTGTCTGTATGTATGAGTGTCAGTGTGTGTGTCTGTATGAGTGTCAGTGTGTGTGTCTGTATGAGTGTGTCTGTATGTATGAGTGTCAGTGTGTGTGTCTGTATGAGTGTGTGTGTCTGTATGAGTGTGTCTGTATGTATGAGTGTCAGTGTGTGTGTCTGTATGAGTGTCAGTGTGTGTGTCTGTATGAGTGTCAGTGTGTGTGTCTGTATGAGTGTGTCTGTATGTATGAGTGTCAGTGTGTGTGTCTGTATGAGTGTCAGTGTGTGTGTCTGTATGAGTGTGTCTGTATGTATGAGTGTCAGTGTGTGTGTCTGTATGAGTGTGTGTGTCTGTATGAGTGTGTCTGTATGCATGAGTGTCAGTGTGTGTGTCTGTATGAGTGTCAGTGTGTGTGTCTGTATGAGTGTGTGTGTCTGTATGAGTGTGTCTGTATGTATGAGTGTCAGTGTGTGTGCCTGTATGAGTGTCAGTGTGTGTGTCTGTATGAGTGTGTCTGTATGTATGAGTGTCAGTGTGTGTGTCTGTATGAGTGTCAGTGTGTGTGTCTGTATGAGTGTCAGTGTGTGTGTCTGTATGAGTGTGTCTGTATGTATGAGTGTCAGTGTGTGTGTCTGTATGAGTGTCAGTGTGTGTGTCTGTATGAGTGTCAGTGTGTGTGCCTGTATGAGTGTGTCTGTATGTATGAGTGTCAGTGTGTGTGTCTGTATGAGTGTCAGTGTGTGTGTCTGTATGAGTGTCAGTGTGTGTGTCTGTATGAGTGTGTCTGTATGTATGAGTGTCAGTGTGTGTGTCTGTATGAGTGTCAGTGTGTGTGCCTGTATGAGTGTCAGTGTGTGTGTCTGTATGAGTGTGTCTGTATGTATGAGTGTCAGTGTGTGTGTCTGTATGAGTGTCAGTGTGTGTGTCTGTATGAGTGTCAGTGTGTGTGTCTGTATGAGTGTCAGTGTGTGTGTCTGTATGAGTGTGTCTGTATGTATGAGTGTCAGTGTGTGTGTCTGTATGAGTGTCAGTGTGTGTGTCTGTATGAGTGTCAGTGTGTGTGTCTGTATGAGTGTCAGTGTGTGTGTCTGTATGTGTGTGTGTCTGTGTGTGTGTGTGTGTCTGTGTGTGTGTGTCTGTATGAGTGTCAGTGTGTGTGCCTGTATGTGTGTGTGTCTGTGTGTGTGTGTGTGTGTCTGTGTGTGTGTGTCTGTATGAGTGTCAGTGTGTGTGTCTGTATGTGTGTGTGTCTGTGTGTGTGTGTGTGTCTGTGTGTGTCTGTATGTATGAGTGTCAGTGTGTGTGCCTGTATGAGTGTCAGTGTGTGTGTCTGTATGAGTGTCAGTGTGTGTGTCTGTATGAGTGTCAGTGTGTGTGCCTGTATGAGTGTCAGTGTGTGTGTCTGTATGAGTGTGTCTGTATGTATGAGTGTCAGTGTGTGTGTCTGTATGAGTGTCAGTGTGTGTGTCTGTATGAGTGTCAGTGTGTGTGTCTGTATGAGTGTCAGTGTGTGTGTCTGTATGAGTGTCAGTGTGTGTGTCTGTATGAGTGTCAGTGTGTGTGCCTGTATGAGTGTCAGTGTGTGTGTCTGTATGTATGAGTGTCAGTGTGTGTGCCTGTATGAGTGTCAGTGTGTGTGTCTGTATGAGTGTGTCTGTATGTATGAGTGTCAGTGTGTGTGTCTGTATGAGTGTCAGTGTGTGTGTCTGTATGAGTGTCAGTGTGTGTGTCTGTATGAGTGTCAGTGTGTGTGTCTGTATGAGTGTCAGTGTGTGTGTCTGTATGAGTGTGTCTGTATGTGTGTGTGTCTGTATGAGTGTGTGTCTGTATGTGTGTGTGTCTGTGTGTGTGTGTCTGTATGTGTGTGTGTCTGTGTGTGTGTGTCTGTGTGTGTGTGTCTGTATGAGTGTCAGTGTGTGTGTCTGTATGAGTGTCAGTGTGTGTGTCTGTATGAGTGTGTGTGTCTGTATGAGTGTCAGTGTGTGTGTCTGTATGAGTGTGTCTGTATGTGTGTGTGTCTGTATGAGTGTGTGTCTGTATGTGTGTGTGTCTGTGTGTGTGTCTGTATGTGTGTGTGTCTGTGTGTGTGTGTGTGTCTGTGTGTGTGTGTCTGTATGAGTGTCAGTGTGTGTGTCTGTATGAGTGTCAGTGTGTGTGTCTGTATGAGTGTCAGTGTGTGTGTCTGTATGAGTGTGTCTGTATGTATGAGTGTCAGTGTGTGTGTCTGTATGAGTGTCAGTGTGTGTGCCTGTATGAGTGTCAGTGTGTGTGTCTGTATGAGTGTGTCTGTATGTATGAGTGTCAGTGTGTGTGTCTGTATGAGTGTCAGTGTGTGTGTCTGTATGAGTGTCAGTGTGTGTGTCTGTATGAGTGTCAGTGTGTGTGTCTGTATGAGTGTGTCTGTATGTATGAGTGTCAGTGTGTGTGTCTGTATGAGTGTCAGTGTGTGTGTCTGTATGAGTGTCAGTGTGTGTGTCTGTATGAGTGTCAGTGTGTGTGTCTGTATGTGTGTGTGTCTGTGTGTGTGTGTGTGTCTGTGTGTGTGTGTCTGTATGAGTGTCAGTGTGTGTGCCTGTATGTGTGTGTGTCTGTGTGTGTGTGTGTGTGTCTGTGTGTGTGTGTCTGTATGAGTGTCAGTGTGTGTGTCTGTATGTGTGTGTGTCTGTGTGTGTGTGTGTGTCTGTGTGTGTCTGTATGTATGAGTGTCAGTGTGTGTGCCTGTATGAGTGTCAGTGTGTGTGTCTGTATGAGTGTCAGTGTGTGTGTCTGTATGAGTGTCAGTGTGTGTGCCTGTATGAGTGTCAGTGTGTGTGTCTGTATGAGTGTGTCTGTATGTATGAGTGTCAGTGTGTGTGTCTGTATGAGTGTCAGTGTGTGTGTCTGTATGAGTGTCAGTGTGTGTGTCTGTATGAGTGTCAGTGTGTGTGTCTGTATGAGTGTCAGTGTGTGTGTCTGTATGAGTGTCAGTGTGTGTGCCTGTATGAGTGTCAGTGTGTGTGTCTGTATGTATGAGTGTCAGTGTGTGTGCCTGTATGAGTGTCAGTGTGTGTGTCTGTATGAGTGTGTCTGTATGTATGAGTGTCAGTGTGTGTGTCTGTATGAGTGTCAGTGTGTGTGTCTGTATGAGTGTCAGTGTGTGTGTCTGTATGAGTGTCAGTGTGTGTGTCTGTATGAGTGTCAGTGTGTGTGTCTGTATGAGTGTGTCTGTATGTGTGTGTGTCTGTATGAGTGTGTGTCTGTATGTGTGTGTGTCTGTGTGTGTGTGTCTGTATGTGTGTGTGTCTGTGTGTGTGTGTCTGTGTGTGTGTGTCTGTATGAGTGTCAGTGTGTGTGTCTGTATGAGTGTCAGTGTGTGTGTCTGTATGAGTGTGTGTGTCTGTATGAGTGTCAGTGTGTGTGTCTGTATGAGTGTGTCTGTATGTGTGTGTGTCTGTATGAGTGTGTGTCTGTATGTGTGTGTGTCTGTGTGTGTGTCTGTATGTGTGTGTGTCTGTGTGTGTGTGTGTGTCTGTGTGTGTGTGTCTGTATGAGTGTCAGTGTGTGTGTCTGTATGAGTGTCAGTGTGTGTGTCTGTATGAGTGTCAGTGTGTGTGTCTGTATGAGTGTGTCTGTATGTATGAGTGTCAGTGTGTGTGTCTGTATGAGTGTCAGTGTGTGTGCCTGTATGAGTGTCAGTGTGTGTGTCTGTATGAGTGTGTCTGTATGTATGAGTGTCAGTGTGTGTGTCTGTATGAGTGTCAGTGTGTGTGTCTGTATGAGTGTCAGTGTGTGTGTCTGTATGAGTGTGTCTGTATGTATGAGTGTCAGTGTGTGTGTCTGTATGAGTGTCAGTGTGTGTGTCTGTATGAGTGTGTCTGTATGTATGAGTGTCAGTGTGTGTGTCTGTATGAGTGTGTGTGTCTGTATGAGTGTGTCTGTATGTATGAGTGTCAGTGTGTGTGTCTGTATGAGTGTCAGTGTGTGTGTCTGTATGAGTGTGTGTGTCTGTATGAGTGTGTCTGTATGTATGAGTGTCAGTGTGTGTGCCTGTATGAGTGTCAGTGTGTGTGTCTGTATGAGTGTGTCTGTATGTATGAGTGTCAGTGTGTGTGTCTGTATGAGTGTCAGTGTGTGTGTCTGTATGAGTGTCAGTGTGTGTGTCTGTATGAGTGTGTCTGTATGTATGAGTGTCAGTGTGTGTGTCTGTATGAGTGTCAGTGTGTGTGTCTGTATGAGTGTCAGTGTGTGTGCCTGTATGAGTGTGTCTGTATGTATGAGTGTCAGTGTGTGTGTCTGTATGAGTGTCAGTGTGTGTGTCTGTATGAGTGTCAGTGTGTGTGTCTGTATGAGTGTGTCTGTATGTATGAGTGTCAGTGTGTGTGTCTGTATGAGTGTCAGTGTGTGTGCCTGTATGAGTGTCAGTGTGTGTGTCTGTATGAGTGTGTCTGTATGTATGAGTGTCAGTGTGTGTGTCTGCATGAGTGTCAGTGTGTGTGTCTGTATGAGTGTCAGTGTGTGTGTCTGTATGAGTGTGTCTGTATGTATGAGTGTCAGTGTGTGTGTCTGTATGAGTGTCAGTGTGTGTGTCTGTATGAGTGTCAGTGTGTGTGTCTGTATGAGTGTGTCTGTATGTATGAGTGTCAGTGTGTGTCTGTATGAGTGTCAGTGTGTGTGTCTGTATGAGTGTGTCTGTATGTATGAGTGTCAGTGTGTGTGTCTGTATGAGTGTGTGTGTCTGTATGAGTGTGTCTGTATGTATGAGTGTCAGTGTGTGTGTCTGTATGAGTGTCAGTGTGTGTGCCTGTATGAGTGTCAGTGTGTGTGTCTGTATGAGTGTGTCTGTATGTATGAGTGTCAGTGTGTGTGTCTGTATGAGTGTCAGTGTGTGTGCCTGTATGAGTGTCAGTGTGTGTGTCTGTATGAGTGTGTCTGTATGTATGAGTGTCAGTGTGTGTGTCTGTATGAGTGTCAGTGTGTGTGTCTGTATGAGTGTGTCTGTATGTATGAGTGTCAGTGTGTGTGTCTGTATGAGTGTGTGTGTCTGTATGAGTGTGTCTGTATGTATGAGTGTCAGTGTGTGTGTCTGTATGAGTGTCAGTGTGTGTGTCTGTATGAGTGTCAGTGTGTGTGTCTGTATGAGTGTCAGTGTGTGTGTCTGTATGAGTGTGTCTGTATGTATGAGTGTCAGTGTGTGTGTCTGTATGAGTGTCAGTGTGTGTGTCTGTATGAGTGTCAGTGTGTGTGTCTGTATGAGTGTCAGTGTGTGTGTCTGTATGTGTGTGTGTCTGTGTGTGTGTGTGTGTCTGTGTGTGTGTGTCTGTATGAGTGTCAGTGTGTGTGCCTGTATGTGTGTGTGTCTGTGTGTGTGTGTGTGTCTGTGTGTGTGTGTCTGTATGAGTGTCAGTGTGTGTGTCTGTATGTGTGTGTGTCTGTGTGTGTGTGTGTGTCTGTGTGTGTCTGTATGTATGAGTGTCAGTGTGTGTGCCTGTATGAGTGTCAGTGTGTGTGTCTGTATGAGTGTCAGTGTGTGTGTCTGTATGAGTGTCAGTGTGTGTGTCTGTATGAGTGTCAGTGTGTGTGTCTGTATGAGTGTCAGTGTGTGTGTCTGTATGAGTGTCAGTGTGTGTGTCTGTATGAGTGTCAGTGTGTGTGTCTGTATGAGTGTGTCTGTATGTATGAGTGTCAGTGTGTGTGTCTGTGTGTGTGTGTCTGTATGAGTGTCAGTGTGTGACACAAGCGCTGAGATTTGGTTACGCGGATGGGCGGTGGATGAGTGAATTGGTGAGTGAGTTGGTGAGCGTGTGGGTGGGTGAGTGAGTTGGTGAGCGTGTGGGTGGGTGAGTGAGTTGGTGAGCGTGTGGGTGGGTGAGTGAGTTGGTGAGCGTGTGGGCGTGTGAGTGAGTTGGTGAGTGGTAGGGTGTGTGAGTGAGTTGGTGAGTGGTAGGGTGGGTGAGTGAGTTGGTGAGTGGTAGGGTGGGTGAGTGAATTGGTGAGCGTGTGGGTGGGTGAGTGGGTTGGCGAGTGTGTGGGTGGGTGAGTGAGTTGGTGAGTGGTAGGGTGGGTGAGTGAGTTGGTGAGTGGTAGGGTGGGTGAGTGAGTTGGTGAGTGGTAGGGTGGGTGAGTGAATTGGTGAGCGTGTGGGTGGGTGAGTGGGTTGGCGAGTGTGTGGGTGGGTGAGTGAGTTGGTGAGTGGTAGGGTGGGTGAGTGAGTTGGTGAGTGGTAGGGTGGGTGAGTGAGTTGGTGAGTGGTAGGGTGGGTGAGTGAGTTGGTGAGCGAGTGGGTGGGTGAGTGAGTTGGTGAGCGTGTGGGTGGGTGAGTGAGTTGGTGAGTGGTAGGGTGGGTGAGTGAGTTGGTGAGCGTGTGGGTGGGTGAGTGAGTTGGTGAGCGTGTGGGTGGGTGAGTGAGTTGGTGAGTGGTAGGGTGGGTGAGTGAGTGAGTTGGTGAGTGGTAGGGTGGGTGAGTGAGTTGGTGAGTGGTAGGGTGGGTGAGTGAGTTGGTGAGTGGTAGGGTGGGTGAGTGAGTTGGTGAGTGGTAGGGTGGGTGAGTGAGTGAGTTGGTGAGTGGTAGGGTGGGTGAGTGAGTTGGTGAGCGTGTGGGTGGGTGAGTGAGTTGGTGAGCGTGTGGGTGGGTGAGTGAGTTGGTGAGCGTGTGGGTGGGTGAGTGAGTTGGTGAGTGGTAGGGTGGGTGAGTGAGTTGGTGAGTGGTAGGGTGGGTGAGTGAGTTGGTGAGTGGTTGGGTGGGTGAGTGAATTGGTGAGCGTGTGGGTGGGTGAGTGAGTTGGTGAGCGTGTGGGTGGGTGAGTCAGTTGGTGAGTGATAGGGTGGGTGAGTGAGTTGGTGAGTGTGTGGGTGAGTGAGTTGGTGAGTGTGTGGGTGGGTGAGTGAATTGGTGAGCGTGTGGGTGGGTGAGTGAGTTGGTGAGCGTGTGGGTGGGTGAGTCAGTTGGTGAGTGATAGGGTGGGTGAGTGAGTTGGTGAGTGTGTGGGTGAGTGAGTTGGTGAGTGTGTGGGTGGGTGAGTGAATTGGTGAGCGTGTGGGTGGGTGAGTGGGTTGGTGAGTGTGTGGGTGGGTGAGTGAATTGGTGAGCGTGTGGGTGGGTGAGTAAGTTGGTGAGTGGTCTGGTGGGTGAGTGAGTTGGTGACGTGTGGGTGGGTGAGTGGGTTGGTGAGTGTGTGGGTGGGTGGGTAAGTGAATTGGTGAGCGTGTGGGTGGGTGAGTAAGTTGGTGAGTGGTCTGGTGGGTGAGTGAGTTGGTGCCGTGTGGGTGGGTGCGTGGGTGGGTGAGTGAGTGAGTTGGTGAGTGGTAGGGTGGGTGAGTGAGTTGGTGAGTGGTAGGGTGGGTGAGTGAGTTGGTGAGTGGTAGGTTGGGTGAGTGAGTTGGTGACCGTGTGGGTGGGTGAGTGAATTGGTGAGTGGTCTGGTGGGTGAGTGAGTTGGTGACGTGTGGGTGGGTGCGTGGGTGGGTGAGTGTGTGGGTGGGTGAGTGAATTGGTGAGCGTGTGGGTGGGTGAGTAAGTTGGTGAGTGGTCTGGTGGGTGAGTGAGTTGGTGCCGTGTGGGTGGGTGCGTGGGTGGGTGAGTGAGTTGGTGAGTGGTAGGGTGGGTGAGTGAGTTGGTGAGTGGTAGGTTGGGTGAGTGAGTTGGTGACCGTGTGGGTGGGTGAGTGAATTGGTGAGTGGTCTGGTGGGTGAGTGAGTTGGTGACGTGTGGGTGGGTGAGTGGGTTGGTGAGTGTGTGGGTGGGTGAGTGAATTGGTGAGCGTGTGGGTGGGTGAGTAAGTTGGTGAGTGGTCTGGTGGGTGAGTGAGTTGGTGCCGTGTGGGTGGGTGCGTGGGTGGGTGAGTGAGTTGGTGAGTGGTAGGGTGGGTGAGTGAGTTGGTGAGTGGTAGGGTGGGTGAGTGAGTTGGTGAGTGGTAGGTTGGGTGAGTGAGTTGGTGACCGTGTGGGTGGGTGAGTGAATTGGTGAGTGGTCTGGTGGGTGAGTGAGTTGGTGACGTGTGGGTGGGTGAGTGGGTTGGTGAGTGTGTGGGTGGGTGAGTGAATTGGTGAGCGTGTGGGTGGGTGAGTAAGTTGGTGAGTGGTCTGGTGGGTGAGTGAGTTGGTGCCGTGTGGGTGGGTGCGTGGGTGGGTGAGTGAGTTGGTGAGTGGTAGGGTAGGTGAGTGAGTTGGTGAGTGGTAGGTTGGGTGAGTGAGTTGGTGACCGTGTGGGTGGGTGAGTGAATTGGTGAGTGGTCTGGTGGGTGAATGAGTTGGTGACGTGTGGGTGGGTGAGTGGGTGGTGAGTGTGTGGGTGGGTGAGTGAATTGGTGAGCGTGTGGGTGGGTGAGTAAGTTGGTGAGTGGTCTGGTGGGTGAGTGGGTTGGTGAGTGTGTGGGTGAGTGAGTGGGCTGGTGAGCATGTGGGTGGGTGAGTGAGTTGGTGAGTGGTAGGGTGGGTGAGTCAGTGGGGAGCGGTAGTGTAGTGGTCGTCACTACGCTGCGCTACAAACCCGGCGACCCGAGTTCGAATCCCGCTAAAGGCCTGAACCGCTCCTGCGCCTCCCCTAGGTCGACTCAGCCTCAAACGAGTACCCGGCGTAAACATCATCACTGGGGGAGAGACAAAGGCGGCCGGGCGTGGCGCTGGCCACCCACCCACCCCCTCGTGTGCCACGGTGCCGGCAACCTTCATAGGCGCTGATGCTCGCAAACAGCACTTGCCCCAATGGCCTTTTAAGGCTTTACGGGGGATCTTTGTCTTGACATGAAAACAACAATCCGACTGTACCGCTGCTGTGAGGGGGTGGGGGGGGGGTGGTGGGGGGTGGTGGGGGGGTGGTGGGGGGTGGTGGGGGGGTGGTGGGGGGGGGGGGTGGTGGGGGGGGTGGTTGGGGGGGGTGGGAACAGCCAATTATAAAATCGGCCATTCCCCTCTGTGGCGCTTAGAGTCGCTGCAGTGACTAATGGAGGCTCTGGACGGGTGCGAGGGCGGTTAACCCCTTTCGGCTTCAATTAATTGACGGACGGACCGTGAAAGAAATATCGAACGAAAGCTCGTGACGGAGGCGGGCGTCTTTGACGTCTCCCGGTCAAACCACCATTTGGCGGAGCCAGGAGGCTCAATCTGTACGCCTGGGCGATCCTCCAGAAACGGCAAAAAGCCACTGAGGGTGGCCACGTGGAATGTTCGAACGCTCGCTGCGGAGGAGAGGCTGCCACTCGTCTGTCGGGAGCTGGACCGGTACCGCCTGGATCTCTGCGGTATTCAGGAGGTCCGGTGGACAATGAGGGGTGGACAGTCCTCTACTCGGGGCAGGAGACTGCCAAACAACAGGGAGTGGCCCTTCTTATGAACAAAATAATGAAGGGGGCGTGGGAGCGTGGCGGTGAGGTGTGGGAAGCTGTAAGCCCCAGGCTACTATGGGCTCACCTTCCCATCAACCGGAGGCGTGGAGTGGTGGTCGTGGTTACTTATGTCCCCACCGAAGACGAACATCCGTGGAGGGATGCAGGCAAGGCCGATGAGTCAGATGCCTTCTATGACCTCCTGTTACAGGTGCTGGCTAAAGTGGCCCCTCGGGACAGAGTCATCTTGTTGGGTGACTTCAATGCCCGAGTGGGTCATGATGTTGGCACCTGGTCTGGAGTGATTGGAAGGCATGGGCCAGATCAGCTGAATAACAACGGTAGGAGGCTGCTAGATTTTTGTGCAGCCCATGGGCTTGTAATTACCAACACGCTGTTCTGGCATCGGCGCATCCACACAACATCATGGATGCATGCCGGGTCCAAGCAAGAACATCTGCTGGACTACATAGTGACGGACCAGCGGATGCGAGCCCATGTCCTTGACACCAGGACCTACCGTGGAGCTGATCTGCCCTCTGACCATCGACTTGTCATCTGTAAGATGCGCCTGCCATTCTTCCACTCCGTTGGTGGGTGTACACCCAGGATCCCATTCCAACCTAAGGTGGCCTGGTCTCAGCTAACTGATGAAAATTGCAAGTGAGAATGTCATCATCGCTTGCAGCTGGGGTTGGCATCGTCCCCCACTCCTCCTGATGTCGAGGGTAAATGGGCGAGGTTTAGGACTGTGACTCATGCAGCTGCAATGGCTGCTTTGGGTACGCGGTCCAGACCTCCCCAGAGACCCTGGCTGACAGAGGAGGTGTTCAGGATAGTTGAGAAAAAGCGACAGGCCCTTCTCTAAGCGTCTACAGCATCCCACGTCGGAGAATGAGGAGGTTTACCGCAGCCTTCGCTCGGAGGTTCGGAGAGCCGTGAGGCGCTGCAAGGATGGGTGGTGGTCGCGGGTTGCTGAGGAGATGGAGTCTGCCTCAGTGGCCCGCGATCACAAATCACTATTTAATTGATCAAACAAGCAACCTGCAGCGCCACACCTATTACCATCATTAGGGGAAAAAACGGTGATCCAATCTCCGACCCCCAGGAACAGGTTTGCAGATTTGCTGAGCATTTCTGTGAGGTCCTGGGGGAGGGGAAATCCCTCAGCCAGGAAAACATCATGGCACAAAGTGGGGATAACCCTGCTGAGGCTGCGGTGCCTCAAATATTGGAAGAAGTCACTCCCTCACCATTGGAACCTCATTTGCCAGTAAAAAATATGATAATTGTTTTTTTACCCTTCTATCTGGCAACAAAACTTTTGGCGTCATCTGGTCCAACACCATGTGAGACTAGGCTCTAAGGAAAGCTGTCTCGGGTGTGGACCAATCAACTTCAAGGACAGTGCATACATTATCAGAGTTATGTCTTTTGTTTGCATTATGACTGCAGGTATTGTGGTCAATGCAAACATGACTCCTTGTAAAAAAAGGAGTCAGTTTTGTTGCCAGATAGAAGGGTAAAAAAACAATTATTGAGTGGCTGGCTGAGGTGCCATCTGTTGAGGAAGTCCTGAGGGCGATCCGGAGTCTGAGACCAGGAAAGGCACCGGGCAGAGATGATCTGCTTCAATGTCCCACGATCACAAATCACTCTTTCACTCTGGCGGAGAGACAAAGGCGGCCGGGCGTGGTGCTGGCCACCCACCCCTCTCTGTGTGCGTGCCACAGTGCCGGGCGCTGAAACTAAAACACACGCGACTAACAGCACTTGCCCCGGCGCTCTGTTGAGGCTACACGGGGGACCTTTGCCTCGGTATGAACCGTTGAAGTGTCACTGGCTAAAATCTCAGTCACGCATGGCACACATCTCCTAACCACCACCCCCACCACACACACACACAACACACAAAGATCCCCCGTGTAGCCTCAACACACCGGAGGGGCAAGTGCTGTTAGTAGCGAGCGGCAGCAGCGGCGCCTATGAAGGCAGCAACAACAACAACAACAACCGCCATTCGCCACTAAGTGGCGGTGACGTCACCACGACGCTTGTGCCAGGCCAAGTGCACCTTGAGGCCACGTGAAGTGTCGAACGCCCGCTGGCAGGAGGTCACGGGGCAGACCCAGCAGGTGCCATGGGTTGTACTGCTGTGCCAGGCTAGGTGCATGAGGAGGTCACGTGGCAGACCCAGCAGGTGCCATGGGTTGAATGCTGTGCCAGGCTAGGTGCATGAGGAGGAGGTCACGGGGCAGACCCAGCAGGTGCCATGGGTTGTACTGCTGTGCCAGGCTAGGTGCATGAGGAGGAGGTCACGGGGCAGACCCAGCAGGTGCCACGGGTCGACTGACCGAGATGACCGAGACGACTGGCTGATGCACCACCTGTGCCCCCTACTGCGCCAACTCGCTGCGCTTTAGCCACCCGGCGCTCCGCTCGTTGTTGTGAGCGTCGCTCCTCCGCCCTCCGTTGTTGCTGGAGGGCGACTGCCTCCAACTGCCCAGTAGCAGCGTCCTTCACGAGCCTCCTCCACTGAGGCCGATCTTGACACCGCTGGTACCAGTCATCGGCACCACCACGCCCGGCCGCCTTTGTCTTTTCTCTCCCAGTCGTCACGTCTTTTACCACACGCACCGCACCGGGCGCCCCATTTAAGGCTGAGTCGACATAGGGGAGGCCCAGGACCGCCGCTGTCGGTCCGCGAGTCGAGATCATCGCAGCGCTAACCGCTGCCCCACCGCTCCCCCCGCGTGCAAAGACAAAGGTCCCCCGCCGTGTAGCCCCGAACACAACTGTCGGGGCAAGTGCTGTTAGCGAGCACCTGCGAAGGCTACCGGCACCACAGCACCACTCACGGCCGCCTTTGTCTCTCCCCCCAGTGGCTCCACGCCACGTTACTCATTTGAGGCTGAGTCGACCTAGGGCGAGGCCCAGGACCGGTCCGGATCATTCGTCACCGGTGCCGTTGGCCGTTCAGCGGGAGTAGAACTCGGGTTCTCTTGAAACGCAGCGGGCCGTCTGGAACGTTCTTCGCGACGGTATGATGAAGCCGCTGGGCTCTGGGCCACCGTTTCAAATCGTCGTCGTCGTCCACATTGACAAACTCATTGTCTCTACGGCTCTCTGTGGCTGCTGTTGTTGTTGTTGTTAAGTTCGTTGTCATTCCCCCCTCGCACCCACGAAGAGCGCGGACGGCTACGTACGGTGCGAAAGAAGTTTAGCATACACACGCGTGCATACGAGTATGGGTCTCTGTGGGTCTCTGTGGGTCTCTGTGGGTCTATACGAGTCTCTGTGGGTCTCTGTGGGTCTCTATGGGTCTCTATGGATCTCTGTGGGTCTCTCTGGGTCTCTGTTGGTCTATATGAGTCTCTGGATCTCTGTGGGTCTCTGTAGGTCTGGACGAGTCTCTGTGGGTCTCCGTGGGTCTCTATGGGTCTATATGAGTCTCTGGATCTCTGTGGGTCTCTATGGGTCTCTATGGGTCTATATGAGTCTCTGGATCTATGTGGGTCTCTATGGGTCTCTATGGGTCTATATGAGTCTCTGGATCTCTGTGGGTCTCTATGGGTCTCTATGGGTCTATATGAGTATCTGGATCTCTGTGGGTCTCTATGGGTCTCTATGGGTCTATATGAGTAGTTGGATCTCTGTGGGTCTCTATGGGTCTCTATGGGTCTATATGAGTCTCTGGATCTCTGTGGGTCTCTATGGGTCTCTATGGTTCTATATGAATCTTTGGATCTCTGTGGGTCTCTATGGGTCTATATGGTTCTATATGAATCTTTGGATCTCTGTGGGTCTCTATGGGTCTATATGGGTCTATATGAGTCTCTGGATCTCTGTGGGTTTCTATGGCCCTCTTCCTTCTGATGTTAGGAAGCTATTGGGAGCTAAGCTGACACTTTTAAATCATCATCATCAAGATTGCCAAACACACAGAGACACAGACACACACAAAGACACACACAGACAGACACAGCGACACACACACAGACACACACAGAGACATACACACACAGAGACACACACACACACAGAGACACACACACAGACACACACAGAGACACACAGACACACACAGAGACACACACACAGAGACACACACACAGAGACACACACACACACACAGACACACACAGAGACACACACAGACACACACAGAGACACACACACAGACACACACAGACAGACACAGCGACACACACACAGAGACACACACACAGACACACACACAGACACACACAGACACACACACACAGACACACACAGACAGACACAGAGACACACACACAGAGACACACACAGACACACACAGAGACACACACAGACAGACACAGCGACACACACACAGACACACACAGACACACACACAGAGACACACAGAGACACACACACAGAGACACACACACAGACACACACACATAAAGACACACACACAGACACACACACACACTCACACAGAGACACACACACAGACACACACCAACACACACCAACAGACACAGACAGACACACAGACACACACACAGAGAGACACACACAGACACACACACAGACACACACACACAGACAGACACACAGACACAGACAGACACACAGACACACACACTCACACAGAGACACACACACAGACACACACCAACACACACCAACAGACACAGACAGACACACAGACACACACACAGAGACACACACAGACACACACACAGACACACACACAGACACACACACAGAGAGCCAAAAATAACCACACAGTCGATCTGGCATTGGCCAAATCACCCAGATGGAACCAGAACAAAGACAAAGAACCCCCGTATAGCCTCAACAGCCTGTTGGGGCAAGTGCTGTTAGCGAGCACCTCTGAAGGCTGGCACGGCACACGAGGGGGTGGGTGGCCAGCACCACGCCCGACCGCCTTTGTCTCCCCCAGTGGCGATGTTTACCAATCGCACCAGGTACTCATTTGAGGCTGAGTCGACCTAGGGGAGGCACAGGACCGGTTCAGATGATCGTCACCGGTGTTTGCCGTGAGCGGGAATAGAACTCGAGTCGCCTGGTTCGTAGCGCAGCGTAGCGCTAACCGCAGCGCCACCGCTCCCCGGATGTAATCTCACACACTCACACAGACAGCAGTCGTAGCAGAAAGTAAAATATCATCTCGGCAATCAGTGCCCCCTGGTGGCAAGCTGTGGGGAGCGATGGCGACTGAGAGATCGTGACCCACATTCACAATTCGTTACTCGTACACAGAAAATAAAAATTAAGAATTTTTAAAAAAATAGAAATAACTCAATTCAATCGCGACGTTTCGGACGCAACGCAAGCTTCCGTCATCAGGTGTGACAACAACTGAAGCTGGTGTTGATTCCGAAACGTCGTTAGTTAATTTAGTTATTTCTATTTTATATATTTTTTTTCACCTACGTGACTTTACCGAAAACCTCAAATCTAGAATATTTTTTCAACGGTTTTAGACCCACAGACTCATCACACAGAGACCCACAGAATCACCACACAGAGACCCACAGACTCACCACACAGAGACCCACAGAATCACCACACAGAGACCCACAGACTCACCACACAGAGACCCACAGACTCACCACACAGAGACCCACACACTCACAGACTCATCACGCAGAGACCCACAGACTCATCACACAGAGACCCACAGACTCACCACACAGAGACCCACAGACTCACCACACAGAGACCCACAGACTCACCACACAGAGACCCACAGACTCACCACACAGAGACCCACAGACTCATCACACAGAGACCCACAGACTCATCACACAGAGACCCATAGACTCATCACACAGAGACCCACAGACTCACCACACAGAGACCCACAGACTCACCACACAGAGACCCACAGACTCATCACACAGAGACCCACAGACTCATCACACAGAGACCCATAGACTCACCACACAAAGACCCACAGACTCATCACACAGAGACCCACACACTCACAGACTCATCACACAGAGACCCACAGACTCATCACACAGAGACCCATAGACTCACCACACAAAGACCCACAGACTCATCACACAGAGACCCACAGACTCACCACACAGAGACCCATAGACTCATCACACAGAGACCCATAGACTCACCACACAAAGACCCACAGACTCATCACACAGAGACCCACACACTCACAGACTCATCACACAGAGACCCACAGACTCATCACACAGAGACCCATAGACTCATCACACAGAGACCCATAGACTCACCACACAAAGACCCACAGACTCATCACACAGAGACCCACACACTCACAGACTCATCACACAGATACCCACAGACTCATCACACAGAGACCCACACACTCACAGACTCATCACACAGATACCCACACACTCACAGACTCACCACACAGAGACCCACACACTCACAGACTCACCACACAGAGACCCACACACTCACAGACTCATCACACAGATACCCACACACTCACAGACTCATCACACAGAGACCCACAAACTCATCACACAGAGACCCACAGACTCATCACACAGAGACCCACAGACTCACCACACAGAGACCCACAGACTCATCACACAGAGACCCACAGACTCACCACACAGAGACCCATAGACTCATCACACAGAGACCCATAGACTCACCACACAGAGACCCATAGACTCATCACACAGAGACCCATAGACTCATCACACAAAGACCCATAGACTCACCACACAGAGACCCATAGACTCATCACACAGAGACCCATAGACTCACCACACAAAGACCCACAGACTCATCACACAGAGACCCACAGACTCATCACACAGAGACCCATAGACTCATCACACAGAGACCCATAGACTCACCACACAGAGACCCATAGACTCACCACACAGAGACCCATAGACTCATCACACAGAGACCCACAGACTCACCACACAGAGACCCACAGACTCATCACACAGAGACCCATAGACTCACCACACAGAGACCCACAGACTCATCACACAGAGACCCACAGACTCACCACACAGAGACCCACAGACTCATCGCACAGAGACTCACAGACTCATCACACAGAGACCCACAGACTCACCACACAGAGACCCACAGACTCATCACACAGAGATCCATAGACTCACCACACAAAGACCCACAGACTCATCACACAGAGACCCACAGACTCATCACACAGAGACCAATAGACTCACCACACAAAGACCCACAGACTCATCACACAGAGACCCACAGACTCACCACACAGAGACCCACAGACTCATCACACAGAGACCCATAGACTCACCACACAAAGACCCACAGACTCATCACACAGAGACCCACAGACTCATCACACAGAGACCCATAGACTCACCACACAAAGACCCACAGACTCATCACACAAAGACCCATAGACTCACCACACAAAGACCCACAGACTCATCACACAAAGACCCATAGACTCACCACACAAAAACCCACAGACTCATCACACAGAGACCCACAGACTCATCACACAGAGACCCACAGACTCACCACACAGAGACCCAAAGACTCATCACACAAAGACCCATAGACTCATCACACAGAGACCCATAGACTCACCACACAGAGACCAACAGACTCATCACACAGAGACCCACAGACTCACCACACAGAGACCCAAAGACTCATCACACAGAGACCCATAGACTCATCACACAGAGACCCACAGACTCATCGCATAGAGACTCATAGACTCACCATTGGAACCTCATTTGCCAGTAAAAAAATGATAATTGTTTTTTTACCCTTCTATCTGGCAACAAAAACTGACACCTGTTTTTTTTTACAAGGAGTCATGTTTGCATAGACCACAATACCTGCAGCCATAATGCAAACAAAACACACAACTCTGATAATATATGCACTGTCCTCGAAGTTGATTGGTCCACACCCGAGACAGCTTTTCTTAGAGCCTAGTCTCACATGGGTTGGACCAGATGACGCCAAAAGGCGCACAACTCAAAGACAGCGCACCATCAGAGTTTGAGAGCTCGGGGTAAAGCATTTACACCATTGGAACCTCATTGGCCAGTAGCAAAATATGATAATTGTTTTTTTACCCTTTTATCTGGAAACAAAACTGACACCTTTTGTATACCAATTATCATATTTTTTACTGGCAAATGAGGTTCCAATGGGTTTTAACTTAACTTCACTTGTGTTTGTCGCGGTCAAATATTCTAATCAAAAGTTAACCGACTTCCTGTTATCCAATCAATTCCAACTTTTGAGCACGTACTCAGATCCGGTGACGATGCACGCCCGTGTGAAAATCGGCGTCAATTCATCAATGAATCCCCTCATTTCAAGCAATTACAATGTTAGTACCGACGGCTTATCGATTGTATATTCTTAAATCCTTCATATTAAGTTCACTTGCTTGCTTGCTTGCGCGCTTACGACCGTGCAAATCCTTCGGTCGTTTTTTAACCCACTTCCCGTGACCCAATCGAGCTGACATTTTGCACACAGACTCGTTGTGCGTGACAATTTATTTTCGTGAAATTTATTTTCCAAATTTTTACACTTTTTAGAAAAAAAAAATTATATGTAATTACCAATTGCTTAATGGTGGCATGCAATCATCTGACCCATAGGTGGCAGCCATCTCAAGCCAGAGGACGAGAGGACTCTAGCCGCCACGCATATAAAGGATTTATAGTGAAACACTTTGTTTTTACGGGTTTATTTTTAGTGGAGGTCAAAAACGCCGCGGTCCCTAACCTGTGGAATCAGCTCGCGCAAGAAGCAGGTGTCACGTGTCTCGGGTGTCACGTGTCTCTCCACGTGTCTCGGCGTCACGTGTCTCGGGCGTCACGTGTCTCCGGTGTCACGTGTCTCGGTCGTCACGTGTCTCGGGCACCACGTGTTTCGGGTGCCATTAATGTATTTCTCGACTGCGAGCTAAACGGAGTCGTTAATGAAATCGTTGTTTTTAACGAAACTTTTTATCCTCTTGGTTCTGTCGGTAAAGTCACGTAGAAGGGAAGTAATAAAATAATAAAAATAAAACATTATAAAATAATTCTCACGACGTTTCGGCCACAACGCAAGCAGCCGTCCTCAGGTGGAGAACAGGTCTGTCGGGGAGACAGCGTCTGAATGACCTGGTCTTCACCTGAGGACGGCTGCTTGCGTTGTGGCCGAAACGTCGTGAGAATTATTTTATTATGTTGTATTTTTATTATTTTATTATTTCCATTCTACGTGATGACTTTACCGAAAGAACCAAGAAGATGAATCCCTGCAGTCACGAAAGCTTTAAATCGTGAACTTTTTATCTAAGGAGTTCATAATTTTTACATCATCATTAGATATCCTTTGCCAGCACCAAAGTATGGTTATAGGGGTTTTTTCCGCTTTTTTTAGCAACAAAACTGAAACCTTTTTTTTCTACAAGGAATCACGTGTGATTCACACTCCGATAATAGATGCGTTGTCTGAGACAATGCATCAGAGTTTGTGTTTTTTAGCGTGCATTTTGACCACAAGAATTGTTGTGGTTAATGCTGGCACGTGATTCCTCGTGAAAAAAAAGGTTTCAGTTTTGTCGCCAGAAAAAAGGGGGGAACCCCCCCATTACTCTTTGATTCTTTCGGTAAAGTCACGTAGATGAAAAATAAAAAAAAAAAAATTTGATTACATTTTTCATTTCTATTTTTTTCGTTTTCAAAAAATTTAAATAATAATAAAAATTTGATTTAATTTATTTTTAATCTTCGTGACTTTACCGAAAGAACCAACGAGTATGGGATCCTTGCAGTCACGAAAACTTTAATTCTAGAAGAAAACCCTAACATTATTATTGAGTTTGTTTACTGTAACCGAGGTGTAAGGCCCCCCCCACTCAGCTGCCGTGTAGCTCTCGTTCAGAATCGACCACACGGACATCGCGAGTGACGGCCGCTCAACCAATCAGGTGGCGGCTTCTCGTCACCGTCACGTGGACAATCACAGCAGACAAACAGTCTGCACACGTGATTCTACACACTCACAGAGACCCACAGAGACCCATAGAGACCCACAGAGACCCGTAGAGACCCACAGAGACCCACAGAGACCCATAGAGACCCACAGAGACCCACAGAGACACACAGAGACACACAGAGACCCATAGAGACCCACAGAGACCCACAGAGACCCATAGAGACCCATAGAGACCCATAGAGACCCACAGACCCATATAGACCCACAGAGACCCACAGAGACCCATAGAGACCCACAGAGACCCATAGAGACCCACAGAGACCCATAGAGACCCAGAGAGACCCATACAGACCCACAGAGACCCATAGAGACCCACAGAGACCCACAGAGACCCATAGAGACCCACAGAGACCCACAGAGACCCATACTCATAGAGACCCACAGAGACCCACAGAGACCCATAGAGACCCACAGAGACCCACAGAGACCCATACTCATAGAGACCCACAGAGACCCATCGACCCATAGAGACCCACAGAGACCCATAGAGACCCATCGACCCATAGAGACCCATAGAGACCCACAGAGACCCACAGAGACCCACAGAGACACACAGAGACACACAGAGACCCATACTGATAGAGACCCACAGAGACCCATCGACCCATAGAGACCCACAGAGACCCACAGAGACCCATAGAGACCCATACTCACAGAGACCCATAGAGACCCATCTCCATAGAGACCCACAGAGACCCATAGAGACCCATAGAGACCCATACTCAGAGACCCATCGACCCATAGAGACCCATAGAGACCCATCCCCATAGAGACCCATAGAGACCCATAATCATAGAGACCCACAGAGACCCACAGAGACCCATAGAGACCCATAGAGACCCATACTCAGAGACCCATCGACCCATAGAGACCCATAGAGACCCATACTCATAGAGACCCATAGAGACTCATCGACCCACAGAGACCCATACTCACAGAGACCCATAGAGACCCACAGAGCCCCATACTCATAGAGACCCACAGAGACCCATAGAGATCGATACAGACCCATCGTCACATAGAAACCCATACTCACAGAAACCCATAGAGACCTATAGAGACCCATCGTCCCATAGAAACCAACAGAGACCCACAGAGACCCATAAAGACCTACAAAGACCCATAAAGACCCATACTCACAGAGACCCACAGAGACCCATACTCACAGAGACCCACAGAGACCCATACTCACAGAGACCCACAGAGACCCATACTCACAGAGACCCACAGAGACCCATACTCACAGAGACCCACAGAGACCCATACTCACAAAGACCCACAGAGACCCATACTCACAGAGACCCACAGAGACCCATACTCACAGAGACCCACAGAGACCCATACTCACAGAGACCCACAGAGACCCATACTCACAGAGACCCACAGAGACCCATACTCACAGAGACCCACAGAGACCCATACTCACAAAGACCCACAGAGACCCATACTCACAGAGACCCACAGAGACCCATACTCACAGAGACCCACAGAGACCCATACTCACAGAGACCCACAGAGACCCATACTCACAGAGACCCACAGAGACCCATACTCACAGAGACCCACAGAGACCCATACTCACAAAGACCCACAGAGACCCATACTCACAGAGACCCACAGAGACCCATACTCACAGAGACCCATAGAGACCCATACTCACAGAGACCCACAGAGACCCATACTCACAGAGACCCACAGAGACCCATACTCACAGAGACCCACAGAGACCCATACTCACAGAGACCCATACTCACAGAGACCCACAGAAACCCATACTCACAGAGACCCACAGAGACCCATACTCACAGAGACCCACAGAGACCCATACTCACAGAGACCCACAGAGACCCATACTCACAGAGACCCACAGAGACCCATACTCACAGAGACCCACAGAGACCCATACTCACAGAGACCCATGGGGAGCCACAGAGATCCAGAGACTCATATAGAACCATAGAGACCCGAGAAGATCAACAGGCGTCGTCAGGATCGGGATCGAACCCACGACCTCCTGTGCACCAGGCGAGGTAGTCAACATCTCATAGCCACCGTGATGATGATGATGAGAGAGAGACACTCAGACTCCACATCTACAGCAGCAGGCATCGTGAGGATCGGGATGGAACCCACGACCTCCTGTGCACCAGGCGAGGTAGTCAACATCTCAAAGCCACCGTGATGATGATGATGAGAGAGAGAGACACTCAGACTCCACATACACAGCAGCAGCAGGCATCGTTAGCGGTTGGGGAGCCAGCTTTCTTTTGAGCCTCGTCTCAAAAACGGCGTCAGACCCAGAGGACGCCAAGAGGCGTTACGAGATTATTTCACTTGCGAACGCTGAATTGCATTCGTGGTTAGCCTTTGTAACAATACAAAAAAAAGTTACAACGTAACTTTTTCATTCTTGGTTCTTTCGGTGAAGCCACGTAGAAGGGAAATAATAAAAATAATAAAAATTATTTTATTATTTTTATTTTTATTATTATTTCATTACTTTATTATTTCCCTTCTACGTGACGACTTTACCGAAAGAACCAAGAAGATGAATCCCTGCAGTCACGAAAGCTTTAAATCGAACGTTACTTTTCTTCAACGTTGTTTTCCTTTGGAAAAACATATTACTGGGGCGAAGGGAGGGGGTCATCACAGTCCCTGTAACCCGGGGGAGGGGGGGGCCCTACAGAATCTTAACCCGGCTCACTCCGTCCGTGACCCAGTTTGGGGTTGTGCGGACAAACCGAATGACCGCGGCGTAGACGTGAAAGTCGTCGCGAAGAGACGCGATCGCCACCACCACCACCACCGCCACCACCACCACCACCGCCACCACCACCGCCACCGCCACCGCCACCACCACCGCCACCGCCACCGCCACCACCACCGCCACCACCACCGCCACCACCGCCGCCACCGCCGCCACCACCGCCGCCACCACCGCCGCCATCGCCGCCACCACCGCCACCACCGCCACCACCACCACCGCCACCACCACCGCCACCGCCACCGCCACCACCACCACCACCGCCACCACCACCACCACCACCGCCACCACCGCCACCACCACCACCACAGCCACCACCACCGCCACCACCGCCACCACCACCACCGCCACCACCGCCACCACCACCACCGCCACCACCACCGCCACCACCACCACCACGGCGTAGCCTCTAAGGGGCCATCCACTAGGTATGCATAGCAGAAACATCTGTCAGAACTTGAGGCCCTGACCCTAATCCCTGTACACACGTGTACTTTTTAAACCCCCCACCACCACCCACCTGTGTACGTTCGCTTGACGCACCCCCCCACCCCAACTCCCCGCCCGCCCCGAATCCTATAGAACGGCCGATGTTTAATCCAGGCAGAAACGATGAAATAATATGAACGTCTTCTTGGTTCTTTCGGTAAAGTCACCACGTAGAAGGGAAGTAATAAAATAATAAAAATAAAACATTATAAAACTATTCTCACGACGTTTCGGCCACAACGCAAGCAGCCGTCCTCAGGTGAAGACCAGGTCTGTCGGGGAGACAGCGTCTGAATGACTGAATGACGCTGTCTCCCCGACAGACCTGGTCTTCACCTGAGGACGGCTGCTTGCGTTGTGGCCGAAACGTCGTGAGAATTGTATGTTATTATGTTATTATTTTTATTATTGTATTACTTCCCTTCTACGTGACTTTACCGAAAGAACCAAGAAGATGAATCCCTGCAGTTACGAAAGCTTTAAATCGAAATGTAGCATGAACGTGTTTAAGCGAACGGATAGTCCACCAGCGGACTATCTGACTCGTACTCTTCGGTTCTGTCGGCGAAGTCACGTGAGGTAGAAAGAAGTAAACCATCTTCTTGGTTCTTTCGGTAAAGTCACGTAGAATGGAAATAATAAAATAATAAAAATAAAACATAATAAAATAATTCTCACGACGTTTCGGCCACAACGCAAGCAGCCGTCCTCAGGTGGAGAACAGGTCTGTCGAGAAGACAGCGTCTGAATGACTCACCCCAGGCTTGGAGCGACTATTTAAATTGGGATGGAGGGGCGAAGAGCGTCTTGACAAAATAATTTGCATATCAAGAGGAATTTAGCATATTTATGGGAAATGCAGATATGCGATTAGTACTACTTGTGAAATGCGTAGGAGGTTTGGCGAGGGTTTAAAGTCATTATGCCCGTGCATTATGCAGGATTAGCAGCATCAAAGCGAGGGGATAGGGGGTAGCATTAATAAAGGGAAGGAATGTTAATAGTATGTAGCTGCAGTAACTAAGAAGTGGAATAGCTCGCGGCGTTTCCATCGCAACGCAAGGAATCGTCCTCAGGCAGGAAAACGAACTCATTTGAAGGCCAAAGTAGACTTATTATTATGAAGGCTTCACAACCCGCACCCCCCCAAAGTTTCCTATGCGTAGCTTGTCAATAGAGACCCCCCCCCATACGCAAGTGGTACGGATTTGGGTTAACCCCCCCCCACACTCGATGCGTACAAACTCAACGGATGGCCCCCTAATGTGGATCGTTGTTGGGGGTGAAAGCGCTGTCGGTGAGTGGCACCTGTGAACGCGACCGGCATTGTGGCTAGGAGGGGGAGGGAGGGTTGTGGGTTGGCAAGCAAACCACGCCCGGCCGCCTTTGTCTCCCCAGCGGCGATGTTTTTACTGCACGGCGCGCTGTGTACTCATTTGAGGCTGGGTCGATTTAGGGGAGGCCCAGGACTGGGGTTAGATTATAATCGCCATCACACTCACTCATCACACTCACTCATCACAGAGAGAGACAGCTGACACTGGGGGTGCCCCTAGGCCAAACCAAACAGCAGCAACAGCGATCGTCGCTACCCTCCGACTGGCAACAGCATCTCAATTGTGGTCTCTGAAATTCTCAGCTGGTCACAAAATCAGCTTGAATTCAGTCACTCGCCATGTCACTCAGTCAGCATCTCACTCTCACGCGATCAGTTACCCACCCATCCACTCGCTCAACTCACTCACCATCTCACACCCACTCTATCACTGTGGACCCAACGACACGGTCATCTTGAACACAGTGACACGGTCATCTTGAACCCAGTGACACGGCCATCTTGAACCCAGAGACACGGTCATCTTGAACACAGTGACACGGTCATCTTGAACACAGTGACACGGCCATCTTGAACCCAGAGACACGGTCATCTTGAACACAGTGACACGGCCATCGTGAACCCAGAGACACGGCCATCTTGAACACAGTGACACGGCCATCTTGAACACAGTGACACGGTCATCTTGAACACAGTGACACGGCCATCTTGAACCCAGAGACACGGTCATCTTGAACACAGTGACACGGCCATCGTGAACCCAGAGACACGGCCATCTTGAACACAGTGACACGGTCATCTTGAACACAGTGACACGGCCATCGTGAACCCAGAGACACGGCCATCTTGAACACAGTGACACGGCCATCTTGAACACAGTGACACGGTCATCTTGAACACAGTGACACGGCCATCTTGAACCCAGAGACACGGTCATCTTGAACACAGTGACACGGCCATCGTGAACCCAGAGACACGGCCATCTTGAACACAGTGACACGGTCATCTTGAACACAGATACACGGTCATCTTGAACCCAGAGACACGGTCATCTTGAACACAGTGACACGGTAATCTTGAACACAGTGACACGGCCATCTTGAACACAGTGACACGGCCATCTTGAACACAGAGACATGGTCATCTTGAACACAGTGACACGGTCATCTTGAACACAGAGACACGGCCATCTTGAACACAGTGACACGGCCATCTTGAACACAGAGACACGGTCATCTTGAACACAGTGACACGGCCATCTTGAACACAGTGACACGGTCATCTTGAACACAGAGACACGGTCATCTTGAACACAGAGACACGGCCATCTTGAACACAGTGACACGGCCATCTTGAACACAGTGACACGGCCATCTTGAACACAGTGACACGGCCATCTTGAACACAGAGACACGGTCATCTTGAACACAGTGACACGGCCATCTTGAACACAGTGACACGGTCATCTTGAACACAGAGACACGGCCATCTTAAACACAGTGACACGGTCATCTTGAACACAGAGACACGGTCATCTTGAACACAGTGACACGGTCATCTTGAACACAGTGACACGGCCATCTTGAACCCAGAGACACGGTCATCTTGAACACAGTGACACGGCCATCGTGAACCCAGAGACACGGCCATCTTGAACACAGTGACACGGTCATCTTGAACACAGTGACACGGCCATCTTGAACACAGTGACACGGCCATCTTGAACACAGATACACGGTCATCTTGAACACAGTGACACGGTCATCTTGAACACAGAGACACGGCCATCTTGAACACAGTGACACGGCCATCTTGAACACAGAGACACGGTCATCTTGAACACAGTGACACGGCCATCTTGAACACAGTGACACGGTCATCTTGAACACAGAGACACGGTCATCTTGAACACAGAGACACGGCCATCTTGAACACAGTGACACGGCCATCTTGAACACAGTGACACGGCCATCTTGAACACAGTGACACGGCCATCTTGAACACAGAGACACGGTCATCTTGAACACAGTAACACGGCCATCTTGAACACAGTGACACGGTCATCTTGAACACAGAGACACGGCCATCTTAAACACAGTGACACGGTCATCTTGAACACAGAGACACGGTCATCTTGAACACAGTGACACGGCCATCTTGAACCCAGAGACACGGTCATCTTGAACACAGTGACACGGCCATCTTGAACACAGTGACACGGTCATCTTGAACACAGAAACACGGCCATCTTAAACACAGTGACACGGTCATCTTGAACACAGAGACACGGTCATCTTGAACACAGTGACACGGTCATCTTGAACACAGTGACACGGCCATCTTGAACCCAGAGACACGGTCATCTTGAACACAGTGACACGGCCATCGTGAACCCAGAGACACGGCCATCTTGAACACAGTGACACGGTCATCTTGAACACAGTGACACGGCCATCTTGAACACAGATACACGGTCATCTTGAACACAGTGACACGGTCATCTTGAACACAGAGACACGGCCATCTTGAACACAGTGACACGGCCATCTTGAACACAGAGACACGGTCATCTTGAACACAGTGACACGGCCATCTTGAACACAGTGACACGGTCATCTTGAACACAGAGACACGGTCATCTTGAACACAGAGACACGGCCATCTTGAACACAGTGACACGGCCATCTTGAACACAGTGACACGGCCATCTTGAACACAGTGACACGGCCATCTTGAACACAGAGACACGGTCATCTTGAACACAGTAACACGGCCATCTTGAACACAGTGACACGGTCATCTTGAACACAGAGACACGGCCATCTTAAACACAGTGACACGGTCATCTTGAACACAGAGACACGGTCATCTTGAACACAGTGACACGGCCATCTTGAACCCAGAGACACGGTCATCTTGAACACAGTAACACGGCCATCTTGAACACAGTGACACGGCCATCTTGAACACAGAGACACGGCCATCTTGAACACAGAGACACGGTCATCTTGAACACAGTCACACGGCCATCTTGAACACAGTGACACGGTCATCTTGAACACAGAGACACGGCCATCTTGAACACAGTGACACGGTCATCTTGAACACAGTGACACGGCCATCTTGAACACAGTGACACGGCCATCTTGAACACAGTGACACGGTCATCTTGAACACAGTGACACGGCCATCTTGAACCCAGAGACACGGCCATCTTGAACACAGTGACACGGCCATCTTGAACACAGTCACACGGCCATCTTGAACACAGTCACACGGCCATCTTGAACACAATCACACGGCCATCTTGAACACAGAGACACGGCCATCTTGAACACAGTGACACGGCCATCTTGAACACAGAGACACGGTCATCTTGAACACAGTTACACGACCATCTTGAACACAGAGACACGGTCATCTTGAACACAGTGACACGGCCATCTTGAACCCAGAGACACGGCCATCTTGAACACAGTGACACGGCCATCTTGAACACAGTCACACGGCCATCTTGAACACAGTCACACGGCCATCTTGAACACAATCACACGGCCATCTTGAACACAGAGACACGGCCATCTTGAACACAGAGACACGGCCATCTTGAACACAGTCACACGGCCATCTTGAACACAATCACACGGCCATCTTGAACACAGTGACACGGCCATCTTGAACACAGTGACACGACCATCTTGAACACAATCACACGGCCATCTTGAACACAGAGACACGGCCATCTTGAACACAATCACACGGCCATCTTGAACACAGAGACACGGCCATCTTGAACACAGTGACACGGCCATCTTGAACACAGAGACACGGTCATCTTGAACACAGTTACATGACCATCTTGAACACAGTGACACGGCCATCTTGAACACAGTCACACGGCCATCTTGAACACAGTCACACGGCCATCTTGAACACAGTCACACGGCCATCTTGAACACAGTGACACGGCCATTGTGAACCCACTGAGAGACCCAGACCCAGGGCTCGAACCCAGGGTCTCAGCGTTTAGCGCTACGCTGCGCTTACGAACCCGGCGACCCGAGTTCGATTCCCGCTCACGGCCAGCCCCGGTGACGATTATCTGAACCGGTCCTGGGCCTCCTCTAGGTCGACTCAGCCTCAAACGAGTACCCGGTGCGGTGTGTGTGCAGTAAGCATCGCCACTGGGGAGACAAAGGCGGCCGGGCGTGGTGCTGGCCACCCACCCCCTCGTGCTGGTAGTCTTCACAGGTGCTACTGCTGCTGCTGCTGCTACTAACAGCACTTACCCCTAAGGTCTGCTCGAGGCTACACGGGGGAGCTTTGTCTTTGCGTGTTGGTGCAGAATTCGTCCCCAGCCTCCATTATGAATGTTGCCCGTTAACGAGACCTTGCGGTGAACTTGAGCAGATAGCGAACGTGTGTGTGTGTGAGTGTGGGTGTGTGGGTGTGTGGGTGAGTGTGTGTGTGTGGGTGTGTGGGTGAGTGTGTGGGTGTGTGTGCGTGGGTGAGTGTGTGGGTGTGTGTGCGTGTGTGTGTGTGTGTATGTATGTGTGTATGAGTGTGTGTGTGAGTGTGTGTGTGTGTGGGTGTGTGTGTGAGTGTGTGAGTGAGTGTGTGGGTGTGTGGGTGTGGGTGTGTGTGTGTGTGTGGGTGTGTGGGTGTGTGTGTTTATGTGTGTGTGTGGTTGTGTGTGTGTGGGGGTGAGTGTGTGGGTGTGTTTGTGTGTGTGTGTGAGTGTGTGTGGGTGTGTGTGTGCGTGTGTGTGTGTGTGTGTGTGAGTGTGTGGGTGTGTGGGTGTGTGTGTGTGTATGTGTGTGTGTGTGAGTGTGTGAGTGTGTGTGTGTGGGGGGGTGAGGGTGTGTGTGTGTGAGTGTGGGTGTGTGTGTGTGGGTGTGTGAGTGTGGGTGTGTGTGTGTGGGTGTGTGTGTGCGAGTGTGTGTGTGTGGGTGTGTGTCTGTGTGGGTGTACGGCAAAACAACCTCCTACCTCCTCGCGGTGCCGGACGGGCAACACTGTCGTGGGCAGTGCTGTGGGGGGAGGGCCAATGCCCATTGGCCTCTCCCCTCATGGCGTCTGTGACCACCACAGCAGCTAAACGGGGGCTCTGGACGGGTGCGAGGGGCTGGTAACCCCTCCACCTTCAATTAACCACCACTAAACTACGAATTAAACATAAACCTGTAACTAATAAGCTTGTGCCGGAGGCCCCGGGGGGTCAGGCTTTCATGACGTCTCCTGGCCAAACCCCATTTGGCGGAGCCAGGAGATTGAATTTTCACCCTCGGGGCTCCTCCAGAAACAACGAAAAACCATTGCGGATGGCCACGTGGAATGTTCGAACGCTCACTGCGGAGGAGAGGCTGCCACTCCTCTGTCGGGAGCTGGACCAGGACCGCCTGGATCTCTGTGGCATTCAGGAGGTCCGGTGGACCGGTTCTGGATCCTGCCACCATGAGGGGTGGACAGTCCTCTACTCGGGGCAGGAGACTGCCAAACAACAGGGTGTGGCTCTTCTCCTGAACAAAAGAATGAAGGGGGCGTGGGAGCGTGGCGGTGAGGTGTGGGAAGCTGTAAGCCCCAGGATACTTTGGGCTCGCCTTCCCATCAATCAGAGGCGAGGAGTGGTGGTCGTGGTTACTTATGCCCCCACTGAAGACGAACATCCGTGGAGAGATGCAGGCAAAGCCGATGAGTCAGACGCTTTCTATGACCTCCTGTCACAGGTGCTGGCTAAAGTGGCCACTCGGGACAGAGTCATCTTGTTGGGTGACTTCAATGCCCGAGTTGGTCATGATGCTGGCACCTGGTCTGGAGTGATTGGAAGGCATGGGCCAGATCAGCTCAATAATAACGGTAGGAGGCTGCTAGATTTTTGTGCAGCCCATGGGCTTGTAATTACCAACACGCTCTTCCGGCATCGGCGCATCCACACAACATCATGGATACATGCCGGGTCCAAGCAAGAACATCTGCTGGACTACATAGTGACGGACCAGTGGATGCGAGCCCATGTCCTTGACACAAGGACCTACCGTGAAGCTGATCTGCCCTCTGACCATCGACTAGTCATCTGTAAGATGCGCCTGCCATTCTTCCACTCCGGTGGTGGGTGTACACCCAGGATCCCATTACAACCAAAAGTGGCCTGGTCTCAGTTAGCTGGTGAAAGTTGCAAGCGAGAATTTCATCATCGCTTGCAGCTGGGGTTGGCATCGTCCCCCACTCCACCTGATGTCGAGGGTAAATGGGCGAGGTTTAAGACTGTGACTCATGCAGCTGCAATGGCTGCTTTGGGTACGCGGTCCAGACCTCCCCAGAAACCCTGGCTGACAGAGGAGGTGTTCAGGTTAATTGAGAAAAAGCGACAGGCCCACTCTCATCGCCTAAAGCATCCCACGTCAGAGAATGAGGAGGTTTACCGCAGCCTTCGCTCGGAGGTTCGGAGAGCCGTAAGGCGCTGTAAGGATGGGTGGTGGTCGCGGGTTGCTGAGGAGATGGAGTCTGCCTCAGTGGCCCGCGATCACAAATCACTATTTAACTCCATCAAAAAAGTAACCCGCAGCGCCACAC
>NW_027615127.1:0-15000 GCF_965212315.1 Lampetra planeri | reverse complement strand
CAGAACGTGAAGAACCAGTGGCATCTCCATCTACAGAACGTGAAGAACCAGTGGCATCTACATCTGCAGAACGTGAAGAACCAGTGGCATCTCCATCTACAGAACGTGAAGAAACAGTGGCATCTACATCTGCAGAACGTGAAGAACCAGTGGCATCTACATCTGCAGAACGTGAAGAACCAGTGGCATCTACATCTACAGAAGGTGAAGAACCAGTGGCCTCTACACCTACAGAACGTGAAGAACCAGTGGCATCTACATCTGCAGAACGTGAAGAACCAGTGGCATCTACATCTACAGAAGGTGAAGAACCAGTGACATCTACATCTACAGAACGTGAAGAACCAGTGGCATCTACATCTACAGAACGTGAAGAACCAGTGGCATATACATCTATAGAACGTGAAGAACCAGTGGCATATACATCTGCTGAATGTAAAGAACCAGTGGCATCTACATCTACAGAAGGTGAAGAACCAGTGGCATCTACATCTGCAGATTATGAAGAATACAGTATTGTAATTAATAAATGCCCACAGTATATTGTTAATCCAGTACGCTACTGTAAATTGCTCTGTTTGCTAAATTACCACCATTCTGTAAGACTCCTGGGTAGCAGAGGTGTGGACTCGAGTCATGTGACTTGGACTCGAGTCAGACTCGAGTCATGAATTTGATGACTTGCGACTCGACTTGGACTTGCATAACAATGACTTTGTCCCACCTATGAGATGTGGACTCGAGTCATGTGACTTGGACTCGAGTCAGACTCGAGTCATGAATTTGATGACTTGCGACTCGACTTGGACTTGCATAACAATGACTTTGTCCCACCTCTGCTGGGTAGGCTATAGGCCATCTTTGACTTACGATATTTTTTGACTTACGATGATGGGGTCGTCGTAACGCATCTCCATCGTAGTGAGACTGGTGGCCTTAATCTAAGTTGTCTTGTGGTTGTTGTTGTTGTTGTTTGACTTACATCCCACTGGGAGTTTTGCACACAGCGTTGGTGTACGGTGATTTTTTCAACAATATTTTGCTGTCTTTTTTTGGATTTTCTGTTTGCACTCAGTCACACATAGTCACTTTAAGATGTTTTTTGTTCATGTTTTTGTTTTTTCGATTGTTGCGGTTGCACCCGATTCAAGAGCCGAATGGCTCACAGGGCTGTACCTATTTAAAGCTTTCGTGACTGCAGGGATTCATCTTCTTGGTTCTTTCGGTAAAGTCACGTAGAAGGGAAGTAATAAAATAATAAAAATAAAACATAATAAAATAATATAATATTATAATAAAATAAAATAATATAATATATTATTACGTTTAATTTTTATTATTTTATTATTTCCCTTCTACGTGACTTTACCGAAAGAACCAAGAACAGGGCTATACCTAATCAATGAACTTTGAACTTTGAAGTAGAGCACTTCCTGAACGTGGAGTCACGTGTCACAGACTCAGCACGTGGCTGAGACGACGTCACCGCTTTGCCAGGAGGGGGCAGCAGTGATCCACTGGTGACGCGGCTGAGACGATGTTTGTTGCAACAAACACGACGCTCCAGCGCCACGTAGCGCCTGAAACAGACTGTGTACGAGTCTGCAGACCCACAGAAACCCACAGAAACACACACTCGTAGAGACCCATAGCGAACCACAGAAACACACAGAGACCCACAGAAACACACACTCGTAGAGACCCACAGAGACCCATACAAACACACACTCACAGAGACCCATAGAGAGCCACAGAAACACACAGAGACCCACAGAAACCCATATAAACACACACTCACAGAGACCCACAGAAACCCACAGAAACACACAGAGACCCACAGAAACACACACTCGTAGAGACCCACAGAGACCCATATAAACACACACTCACAGAGACCCACAGAGACCCATAGAAACACATACTCACAGAGACCCATATAAACACACTCTCGTAGAGACCCACAGAAACACACACTCGTAGAGACCCACAGAGACCCATATAAACACACACTCGTAGAGACCCACAGAAACCCATATAAACACATACTCACAGAGACCCACAGAAACCCATATAAACACATACTCACAGAGACCCATAGAGAGCCACAGAAACACACAGAGACCCACAGAAACCCATAGAAACACATACTCACAGAGACCCATAGAGAACCACAGAAACACACAGAGACCCACAGAAACCCATATAAACACATACTCACAGAGACCCAGAGACCCATATAAACACACACTCACAGAGACCCATAGAGAACCACAGAAACACACAGAGACCCACAGAACCCCATATAAACACATACTCACAGAGACCCATAGAGAACCACAGAAACACACACTCTTAGAGACCCACAGAAACCCATGTAAACACATACTCACAGAGACCCACAGAGACCCACAGAAACACACACTCTTAGAGACCCACAGAAACCCATATAAACACACACTCGTAGAGACCCACAGAGAACCATATAAACACACACTCGTAGAGACCCACAGAGACCCATATAAACACACACTCACAGAGACACACAGAGACCCACAGAAACACACAGAGACCCACAGAAACCCATATAAACACATACTCACAGAGACCCATAGAGAACCACAGAAACACACAGAGAACCACAGAAACCCATATAAACACATACTCACAGAGACCCACAGAGACCCACAGAAACACACACTCGTAGAGACCCACAGAAACCCATATAAACACATACTCACAGAGACCCACAGAAACCCATATAAACACACACTCGTAGAGACCCACAGAGACCCACAGAAACACACAATCGTAGAGACCCACAGAGACCCACAGAAACCAATATAAACACATACTCACAGAGACCCATAGAGAACCACAGAAACCCATATAAACACACACTCACAGAGACCCATAGAGAACCACAGAAACACACAGAGACCCACAGAAACACACACTCGTAGAGACCCACAGAGACCCATATAAACACACAGAGACCCACAGAAACACACACTCTTAGAGACCCACAGAAACCCACAGAAACACACACTCGTAGAGACCCACAGAAACCCACAGAAACACACACTCACAGAGACCCACAGAGACCCATATAAACACATACTCACAGAGACCCATAGAGAACCACAGAAACACACAGAGACCCACAGAAACCCATATAAACACATACTCACAGAGACCCATAGAGAACCACAGAAACACACAGAGACCCACAAAAACCCATATAAACACATACTCACAGAGACCCACAGAGACCCACAGAAACACATACTCGTAGAGACCCACAGAAACCCACAGAAACACACACTCACAGAGACCCACAGAGACCCACAGAAACACACACTCACAGAGACCCACAGAGACCCACAGAGACCCACAGAAACACACACTCGTAGAGACCCACAGAAACCCATAGAAACACACACTCACAGAGACCCACAGAGACCCACAGAAACACATACTCACAGAGACCCATAGAGAACCACAGAAACACACACTCGTAGAGACCCACAGAGACCCACAGAAACCCATATAAACACATACTCACAGAGACCTATAGAGAACCACAGAAACCCATATAAACACACACTCGTAGAGACCCACAGAAACCCACAGAAACACACACTCGTAGAGACCCACAGAAACCCATATAAACACACACTCACAGAGACCCATAGAGACCCACAGAATCCCACAGAATCCCACAGAAACCCACAGAGACCCACAGAGACCCACAGAAACCCATAATCACAGAGACCCATAGAGACCCACAGAGACACACAGAATCCCACCGAATCCCACAGAAACCCACAGAGACCCACATTCGTAGAGACCCACGTAAACCCATACTCACAGAGACCCATAGAGAACCACAGAGACCGACAGAGACCCACCATCTCACAGAGACCCATACTCATATAGACCCACAGAGACCCATAGAGACCCACAGAGACCCATAGAGACCCACAGAGACCCACAGAAACCCATAATCACAGAGACCCACAGAAACCCACACTCTTTCGATTGAAAGCTTTCGTGACTGCAGGGATTCATCTTCTAGGTTCTTTCGGTAAAGTCACGTAGAAGGGAAATCATAAAATAATAAAAATAAAATACAATTCTCACGACGTTTCGGCCACAACGCAAGCAGCCGTCCTCAGGTGAAGAATAGGTCTGTCGGAAAGACAGGCCTATCAGATGATAAACCCACACTCGTAGAGACCCACAGAAAACCATACTCGCAGAGACCCAAAGAGAACCACAGAGGCCGACAGAGACCCATATAATTTCACAGAAACCCATACTCATATAGACCCACAGAGACGCATAAAAACCCATACTCAGAGACCCACAGAGACCCACAGAGACCCACAGAGACCTATAAAGACCCACAGCAACCTATAAAGACCCACAGAGACCCATAGACATACAGAGACCCATATAGACCCACAGAGACCCATATAGACCCATATAGACCCAAAGAGACCCATAGCGACCCATAGAGACCCATATAGACGCACAGAGACACACAGAGACCCATAAAGAACCACAGAGTCCCATATAGAACGACAGAGACCCACAGAGACCCATAGAGACCCACAGAGACCCATATAGACTCACAGAGACGCATAGAGACACACAGAGACACTTATAGACCCATAGAAACCCATATAAACCCAAAGAGACCCATAGCGACCCATAGAGTCCCATAAAGACCCACAGAGATCCATATCGACCCATATAGACCCACAGAAACCCAGAAACCCATAGAGACCCACAGATACCCATAGAGATGTACAGAGCCCCATAATAATCGAGATCCGTCCTACAACTATGCACAATTATTAATGACGTGACCAGGTTTGTTAGGCCCGAATGATGTGTGTAGCTCTTATTCAGAAGCCATCACAAATGATAGCTTCACGAGGTGACGGCTCATCAACATCATCAACATCATCAACATCATCATCATCAACATCGTCAACATCATCATCAACATCGTCAACATCATCAACATCATCATCAGCATCATCAACATCGTCAACATCATCAACATCATCACATAATCAACATCAACATCATCATCATCAACATCGTCAACATCATCATCAACATCGTCATCAACATCAGCATCATCAACATCATCATCAACATCGTCAACATCATCAACATCATCACATAATCAACATCAACATCATCATCATCAACATCGTCAACATCATCAACATCGTCATCAACATCAGCATCATCAACATCATCATCAACATCGTCAACATCATCAACATCATCACATAATCAACATCAACATCATCATCATCAACATCGTCAACATCATCATCAACATCGTCAACATCATCATCAACATCATCAGCATCATCATCAACATCGCCATCATCGCCATCATCATCATCAACATCGTCAACATCATCATCAACATCGTCAACATCATCATCAACATCATCATCAACATCATCAACATCATCAATATCGTCAACATCATCATCAACATCGTCATCAACATCAGCATCATCAACATCGTCAACATCGTCATCAACATCATTATCAACATCATCATCAACATCATCATCATCAACATCATCAACATCATCATCATCAACATCGTCATCAACATCAACATCGTCAACATCGTCAACATCATCATCAACATCATCATCAACATTATCAACATCGTCAACATCGTCAACATCGTCATCATCATCAACATCGTCAGCCTCATCAACATCATCATCAACTTCGTCAACATCGTCAGCATCATCAACATCATCAATGTGTTTTGGAAAAAACCACGCGAACACGGCCAGAGATAGAGAGATAAATTCAGACTCCACATCTACAGCAGCAGCAACAGGCATCGGTGAGGATCGGGATCGAACCCACGACCTCCTGTACACCAGGCGAGGTAGTCAACATCTCACCCACTCACTCAGACATCGTCAGAGTCAGGATCAAACCCACGACCTCCTGCACACCAGGCGAGGTAGTCAACATCTCACCCACTCACTCAGACATTGTCAGAGTCAGGATCGAACCCACGACCTCCTGTACACCAGGCGAGGTGGTCAACATCTCATAGCCACTGTGATGATGATGATGAGAGAGACACTCAGACTCCACATACACAGCAGCAGCAGGCATCGTCAGGATCGGGATCGAACCCACGACCTCCTGTACACCAGGCGAGGTAGTCAACATCTCCTAGCCACTGTGATGATGATGATGATGAGAGAGACACTCAGACTCCACATATACAGCAGCAGCAGGCATCGTCAGGATCGGGATCGAACCCACGACCTCCTGTGTACCAGGCGAGGTAGTCAACATCTCATAGCCACCGTGATGATGATGATGATGAAAGAGAGACGCAAACTCCAAATATACAGCAGCAGCAGGCATCGTGATGATCGGGATCGAACCCACGACCTCCTGTGCACCAGGCGAGGTAGTCAACATCTCATAGCCACCGTGATGATGATGATGAGAGAGACACTCAGACTCCACATCTACAACAGCAGCAGGCATCGTGAGGATCGGGATCGAACCCACGACCTCCTGTACACCAGGCGAGGTGGTCAACATCTCATAGCCACCGTGATGATGATGATGATGATGAGAGAGACACGCAGACTCCACATATACAGCAGCAGCAGCAGGCATCGTCAGGATCGGAATCGAACCCACGACCTCCTGTGCACCAGGCGAGGTAGTTAACATCTCATAGCCACCGCGATGATGATGATGAGAGAGACACTCAGACTCCACATACACAGCAGCAGCAGGCATCGTGAGGATCGGGATCGAACCCACGACCTCCTGTGCACCAGGCGAGGTAGTCAACATCTCACTCAGGCAGCGTCAGGGGTCAGGATCGAACCTACGACCTCCTGCACACCAGGCGAGGTAGTCAACATCTCACTCAGGCAGCGTCAGGGGTCAGGATCGAACCCACGACCTCCTGCACACCAGGCGAGGTAGTCAACATCTCACCCACTCACTCAGACATCGTCAGGGGTCGGGATCGAACCCACGACCTCCTGTACACCAGGCGAGGTAGTCAACATCTCACCCACTCACTCAGACATCGTCAGGGGTCGGGATCGAACCCACGACCTCCTGTGCACCAGGCGAGGTAGTCAACATCTCCCCGGTTGGCTCTACGCGATGGCGAAAGAGCTTCGCAGATTTTCGGCTTTTCACTCGCGCGGCGTTTGGGGAGAGCGTTGGGGGAGGTGGTGGTGGTGGTGGTGGTGGCTGTCATTGATGGAATGGGAGTTGTGTAGTTGTGTATTTGTGTATTTGGCTGTGCCCTGTTGTGTTTGCCGAGCCGATGAATGAAACAGGAGACGGGGGGAGGGGGGTGCACGAGAAAGACAGAGCGAGAGAGCGGAGAGAGAGTGGAGAGAGGGAGGAGAGTGGGATGAGAGAGACAGAGAGACAGAGAGAGAGGACAGAGGAGAGATAGTCAAGCTATTTGCACAAACACAGACACACACACACACAGACACACACACACAGACATACACACAGACACACAGTGACACACACACAGACACACACACAGACACGCACAGACACACACACAGACACACACACACACAGACACACACACACAGACACACACACAGACATACACACGCACACACACTTACACACACACTTACACACACACACATACACACACACATACACAAACTCTTACACTTTTACACACACTTACACACACTTACACACACTTACACACACACTTACACACACACATACACACACTTATACACACACTTATACACACACTTACACACACACTTACACACACACTTACACACACACATACACACACTTATACACACACTTACACACACACTTACACACACACTTACACACACACATACACACACTTACACACACACTTACACACACTTACACACACACTTACACACACACTTACACACACACACATACACACACTTACACACACACTTACACACTTACACACACACTTACACACACACTTACACACACACACATACACACACTTACACACACACTTACACACACACTTACACACACACTTACACACACACATACACACACTTACACACACACTTACACACACTTACACACACACTTACACACACACTTACACACACACACATACACACACTTACACACACACTTACACACTTACACACACACTTACACACACACTTACACACACACACATACACACACTTACACACACACTTACACACTTACACACTTACACACACACTTACACACACACATACACACACTTACACACACACTTACACACACTTACACACACACTTACACACACACTTACACACACACACATACACACACTTACACACACACTTACACACTTACACACTTACACACACACATACACACACTTACACACACACTTACACACTTACACACACACTTAGACACACACTTACACACACACACATACACACACTTACACACTTACACACACACTTACACACTTACACACACTTACACACTTACACACATACACACACTTACACACACACTTACACACTTACACACATATAAATACAAAGGCACTCACAATTCTCACTATGATGTAATCATTGTCCCAATGAAGATGCTGCTGATGATGATGATGCTGATGATGCTGATGATGATGCTGATGAAGATGATGAAGATGCTGATGATGATGATGCTGATGATGATGATGCTGCTGTTGATGATGAAGATGCTGATGATGATGATGCTGATGATGGTGATGATGATGCTGCTGTTGATGATGCTGATGATGATGATGATGCTGATGATGATGCTGCTGCTGCTGATGATGATGATGCTGCTGTTGATGATGATGATGCTGATGATGATGAAGATGCTGCTGATGATGATGGTGCTGCTGCTGTTGATGATGATGCTGCTGCTGATGATGATGCTGCTGCTGATGATGATGAAGATGCTGCTGTTGATGATGATGCTGCTGCTGATGATGATGATGCTGATGATGATGAAGATGCTGCTGATGATGATGCTGCTGCTGCTGATGATGATGATGCTGCTGTTGATGATGATGATGCTGATGATGATGAAGATGCTGCTGATGATGATGGTGCTGCTGCTGTTGATGATGATGCTGCTGCTGATGATGATGCTGCTGCTGATGATGATGATGATGCTGATGATGATGATGATGCTGATGATGATGATGATGATGCTGATGATGATGATGATGATGCTGATGATGATGATGATGATGCTGATGATGATGATGATGCTGATGATGATGCTGATGATGATGAAGGTGCTGCTGATGATGTTGCTTATGATGCTGATGATGATGATGATAATGCTGCTGCTGCTGATGATGATGATGATGATGCTGTTGCTGCTGCTGATGAAGATGATGATGATGCTGCTGCTGATGATGATGATGCTGATGATGATGATGCTGCTGCTGATGATGATGATGCTGCTGATGATGATGATGCTGCTGATGATGATGCTGTTGCTGATGATGATGAAGATGATGATGATGCAGCTGATGATGAAGATGCTGCTGATGATGATGAAGATGCTGATGATGATGATGATGCTGCTCTTGATGATGCTGCTGCTGCTGCTGATGATGATGATGATGAAGATGCTGATGATGATGATGATGCTGCTCTTGATGATGCTGCTGCTGCTGCTGATGATGATGATGATGCTGCTGCTGATGATGATGATGCTGCTCTTGATGATGATGCTGCTGCTGCTGCTGATGATGGTGCTGATGATGATGCTGCTGCTGATGATGATGCTGCTGCTGATGATGATGATGCTGCTGATGATGATGCTAATGATGGTGCTGAAGATGATGATGATGCTGCTGCTGCTGCTGATGATGCTGCTGATGATGATGATGATGATGCTGATGATGATGCTGATGATGCTGCTGATGATGATGATGATGATGATGCTGATGATGATGATGATGCTGATGATGATGCTGATGATGCTGCTGCTGATGATGCTGCTGATGATGATGATGATGCTGATGCTGCTGCTGATGATGCTGCTGATGATGATGCTGCTGATGATGATGATGATGATGCTGCTGCTGCTGATGATGATGATGATGCTGCTGATGATGATGATGCTGTTGCTGCTGCTGATGATGCTGCTGATGATGATGCTGCTGCTGCTGATGATGATGATGCTGCTGCTGCTGCTGCTGATGATGATGATGCTGCTGATGATGATGCTGCTGATGATGATGATGATGCTGTTGCTGCTGCTGATGATGATGCTGCTGATGATGCTGCTGCTGATGATGATGCTGCTGCTGCAGATGATGATGATGCTGCTGATGATGATGATGATGCTGTTGCTGCTGCTGATGATGATGATGATGCTGCTGATGATGATGTTGCTGCTGATGATGAAGATGCTGCTGATGATGAAGATGATGATGCTGCTGATGATGATGCTGCTGATGATGATGATGTTGCTGCTGATGAAGATGATGATGCTGCTGATGATGATGCTGCTGATGATGATGATGTTGCTGCTGATGATGATGCTGCTGATGATGATGATGTTGCTGCTGATGATGATGTTGATGATGGTGCGGCTGCTGATGCTGCTGCTGATGATGCTGCTGCTGATGATGATGATGGTGCGGCTGATGATGGGACCACGCGAACTGCAGAAAATGACGCAGAGTTTTCAAGGACAAACCCTTGGAGCTGTTTAAAGGTCGGAACGTGACATCACCCACTCACCCACTCACTCACTCACTCACCCACTCACCCACTCACCCACTCACTCACTCACCCACTCACCCACTCACCCACTCACCCACTCACCCACTCACTCACTCACCCACTCACCCACTCACCCACTCACTCACCCACTCACTCACCACCACTCACACCACTCACTCACTCACCACTCACCCTCACCACTCACTCACCCACTCACCACTCACTCACCCACTCCTCACTCACCACTCACCCACTCACTCACTCACCACCACTCACCACTCACTCACTCACTCACCCAATCACTCACCCACTCTCACTCACCCACTCACTCACTCACTCACCCCACTCTCACCCACTCACTCACCACTCACCCACTCACCCACCACTCACTCACCCACTCACTCACTCACTCACTCACCCATCACTCACCCACTCACTCACTCACTCAACACTCACTCACTCACTCTCCACTCACCCACTCACTCACTCACTCACTCACCCACTCACTCACTCACTCACCTCACTCACCACTCACTCACTCACTCACCCACTCACCCACTCACTCACTCACCACTCACTCACTCACCCACTCACCCACTCACCCACTCACTCACCCACTCACTCACTCACTCACCCACTCACCCACTCACTCACTCACCCACTCACTCACTCACCCAATCACTCACCCACTCACTCACTCACCCACTCACTCACTCACTCACTCACCCACTCACTCACTCACTCACTCACCCACTCACTCACTCACTCACCCACTCACTCACCCACTCACTCACTCACCCACTCACTCACTCACTCACTCACTCACTCACTCACCCACTCACTCACTCACTCACCCACTCACTCACTCACTCACCCACTCACTCACTCACCCACTCACTCACTCACTCACCACTCACTCACTCACTCACTCACCCACTCACTCACTCACTCACTCACCCACTCACTCACTCACTCACACTCACCCACTCACTCACTCACTCACTCACCACTCACTCACTCACCCACTCACTGACTCACTCACCACTCACTCACTCACTCACCCACTCACTCACTCACTCACCCACTCACCCACTCACTCACTCACTCACCCACTCACTCACCCACTCACCCACTCACCCACTCACTCACCCACCACTCACTCACCACTCACCCACTCACTCACTCACTCACCCACCCACTCACTCACTCACCAATCACTCACCCACTCACTCACTCACCCACTCACTCACCCACTCACTCACTCACTCACCCACTCACTCACTCACTCACCCACTCACTCACTCACCCACTCACTCACTCACCCACTCACTCACTCACTCACTCACCCACTACTCACTCACTCACCACTCACTCACTCACTCACCCACTCACTCACTCACTCACTCACTCACTCACCCACTCACTCACTCACTCACCCACTCACTCACCCACTCACTCACTCACCACTCACTCACTCACTCACCCACTCACTCACTCACTCACCCACTCACTCACTCTCACCCACTCACTCACTCACCACTCACTCACTCACTCACCCACTCACTCACTCACCACCACTCACTCACTCACTCACTCACCTCACTCACTCACTCACTCACCACTCACTCACTCACTCACTCACCCACTCACTCACTCACTCACCCACTCACTCACTCACTCACCCTCACTCTCACTCACTCACCCACTCACCCACTCACTCACTCACTCACTCACCCACTCACTCACCCACTCACCCACTCACCCACTCACTCACCCTCTCTCACTCACCACTCACCACTCACTCACTCACTCACCCACTCACTCACTCACCCAATCACTCAACCCACTCACTCACTCACCACTCACTCACCCACTCACTCACTCACTCACCACTCACTCACTCACTCACCACTCACTCACTCACCACTCACTCACTCACCACTCACTCACTCACTCACTCACTCACCCACTACTCACTCACTCACCACCACTCACTCACTCACTCCACTCACTCACTCACTCACTCACCACTCACTCACTCACTCACCCACTCACTCACTCACTCACTCACCCACTCACTCACTCACTCACCACTCACTCACTCACTCACCACTCACTCACTCACTCACCCACTCACTCACTCACTCACTCACCTCACTCACTCACTCACTCACTCACTCCCACTCACTCACTCACTCACCCACTCACTCACTCACTCACCCACTCACTCACTCACTCACTCACCCACTCACTCACTCACTCACCCACTCACTCACTCACTCACTCACTCACTCACTCACTCACTCACTCACTCACTCCACTCACTCACTCACTCACTCACCACTCACTCACTCACCCACTCACTCACTCACTCACCCACTCACTCACTCACTCACCCACTCACTCACTCACTCACCCACTCACTCACTCACTCACTCACCCACTCACTCACTCACTCACCACTCACTCACCCACTCACTCACCACTCACTCACTCACTCACCCACTCACTCACTCACTCACTCACTCACCCACTCACCCACTCACTCACTCACTCACTCACTCCAATCACTCACCCACTCACTCACTCACTCACCCACTCACTCACCCACTCACTCACTCACTCACTCACCCACTCACTCACTCACTCACTCACCACTCACCACTCACTCACCCACTCACCCAATCACTCACCACTCACTCACTCACTCACCACCCACTCACCCACCCACTCACCCACTCACTCACCCACTCACTCACCCACTCACTCACCCACTCACTCACCCACTCACTCACCACTCACTCACCCACTCACTCACTCACTCACCCACTCACTCACTCACCCACTCACTCACTCACCCACTCACTCACCCACTCACTCACTCACTCACCCACTCACCACTCACCCACCCACCCACTCACCCACTCACTCACCACTCACCACTCACTCACTCACTACTCACCCACTCACCCACTCACCACTCACTCACCCACTCACTCACTCACCCACTCACTCACTCACCCACTCACTCACTCACTCACTCACTCACCCACTCACTCACTCACCCACTCACTCACTCACTCACTCACCCACTCACCCACTCACTCACTCCACTCACCCACTCACCCACTCACTCACCCACTCACTCACTCACTCACACACTCACTCACTCACTCACTCACTCACCCACTCACCCACTCACTCACCCACTCACTCACCCACTCACCCACTCACTCACTCACCCACTCACTCACTCACTCACCACTCACCCACTCACTCACTCACCCACTCACTCACCCACCACTCACCCACCCACTCACCCACTCACTCACCCACTCATCGCTCACTCACCCACTCACTCACTCACCACTCACCCACTCACTCACTACCCACTCACCCACCCACTACTCACTCACCACTCACCCACTCACTCACTCACTCACCCACTCACCAACCACCCACTCACCCACCCACTCACTCACTCACTCACCACTCACTCACTCACCCACTCACTCACCCACCCACTCACTCACTCACCCACTCACCCACTCACTCACTCACCCACTCACCCACTCACTCACTCACTCACTCACTCACCCACTCACTCACTCACTCACTCACTCACCCACTCACTCACCCACTCACTCACTCACTCACCACTCACTCACTCACTCACTCACTCACCCACTCACTCACTCACCTCACCACTCACTCACCCACTCACTCACTCACCCACTCACTCACCACTCACTCACTCAGCCACACTCACTCACCACCCACTCACTCACCCACTCACTCACTCACCACTCACCACTCACTCACCCACTCACTCACCACTCACTCACCCACTTACTCACCCACCCACTCACTCACCACCCACCCACTCACTCACCCACTCATCACCCACTCACCCACCCACTCACTCACTCACTCATCCACTCACTCACTCACTCACCCACTTACTCACTCACTCACCCACTCACTCACTCACTCACCCACTTACTCACTCACTCAACCACTCACCCACTCACTCACTCACTCACCCACTTACTCACTCACTCACCCACTCACTCACCCACCCACTCACTCACCCACTCACTCACTCACCCACTCACCCACTCACTCACCCCACTCACCATCACTCACTCACTCACCCACTCACTCACTCACCCACTCACTCACCCACGCAATCACTCACCCACTCACTAACCCA
>NW_027615126.1:72500-82889 GCF_965212315.1 Lampetra planeri | reverse complement strand
GTGCTTTTATTAACGCAAAACGAAATGTGTCATGCTTGTTTTCAAACTCGGCCAGTCGCCGATGGTGATCGATACAAAAACGAACTAATGAGATGCCTGGTGGAGAGGTAGAGGTTACGATTGCATAATAATTTTTGGTCATTCAGTTCGTTAAATAGTTATTCAATTTAGTAAATGCATAAGTGTTCATTCATTCATTTTAGTCAATGCTTAATCTCGTAATTGCATAAGAATTGTAGTTATCCATATTAGTCGAATGCACAATATCGAAAATGCATAAGAGTTTTGAGTTATTCAATTTAGTAAATGCATAAGTGTTTATTCATTCATTTTAGTCAATGCTTAATATCGTAATTGCATAAGAATTTTAGTTATCCATATTAATCGAATGCTTGATATCGCAAATGCATAAGTGTTTGGTTATTCATGAATTATTGACGCATGTTTGACCTGCATGATAGAATGTCACATGCTTGTTAGAATAAATTGCTTAACACCAACTGTTCGAGTGCTTCTTTCCAAGTCCATGCAAAACCATCTTATTCTTGATAACTGTATCCTGTGATGAGATATGAAAATGGAGACCTAAATATCATAACACACACTAGGATAATCGGTAAACGTTTAATCATTGATCATCGTGTTATCCTGATTGACATAACTCTGGATAAACGAAGCTGAGCCTAATTACCACAACTGCTCACATTAACATCATCGCAAGCATCCGCATAAATTACTACGATTATCTCCGCGATTATCATAATTGATGCATACGATTACTCACACTATCATAATATATGCATATAATCACATGCATTATCATAATTTATGCATGTTAATACACACATTAACATAATTAATGCGATTTGCGCATTTTTTGGAAAATTATTAATTTTTATTATTTTCATCCAAATTTCATAACTCCGACACATACAACATAATGGGGTGGCGTCGTCCGGGATCTCTCACAGACAGTGTTTTGCATGGATGATGGAATGAATCACTTCGTGTTAACCAGAATATCGTGACCAAACATTGCATTGTGATTGTAAACGGGCGTAAAACAAAAAAAAACGCCCTCTAAGGTTAAAACCCAGAATAGCAGGTTGAAACAGAGACAGTGGAATTAAGATAATATCGTATCAAACCGATTGCACCCTGTGATAAATGGTGTTAGAGGTACGCACTCTGAATCGGAAAATAACAATAGCTCGAGTCAAACTGACTACACTCTGTGAGATAATTGTTTTATATGCACTCTAAAAGGAATTGTCAAAGTAACTCTTGCCATACCTAAGATGCTAGGATTAGGAATAATTTTTGAATGGGTTACGGGGTACGGGGAACTCGTATTAAAACGTACCGACCAATCTGTTACAAAGCAGTACAGTCAGAGAGACATATGGGAAGGGAGCTGTATCGATAACACGAACACACCTCGGGGGAAACTAATTGACTGGATAAAATGTAAGGAAGGCGAACACGATGCAAAAGCTGCAGAGAAGGCAGGACAGGACTCATGCCTTTTCACACAGGCATATAGACAGGGATGGTGGAATGAAGGAAAATTCGGAATGGAAACAGGAGAGAAATCGTCTCTAATAAACGAGGAAAAATGTCCTCACACCATCGTAAGGGAGGAGAAATCAGGGCTCGCGACACCAGCGAAACTCACAGACGTGGATCCACAGAATAAATATGGAAGTAACATTAAATCACACTCTTGGGTACGTGGACAGAGTCCAGGGACTAATCGCAAAAAAATTATGGATATCGAACAAAAAATCCTTGACAAACAGAAACCTTCACAATTCGAGAGAAGGGATGGAGAGATACATATGCAAACAAAAACATGTGAGATTGACAACTTCACAGATAGAGGGAAGCAAAATGTTAAAGTAAAGTCGACAGGACGTGCTCCACTAAGGGCAGAGGCAAAAACTGAAGGGAAATGGCAACACGAGCGACACGGCACTGGGCGCGCACACAGGAAATGCACACCGCTTAATCACGCCCCACACAGAACAGATAAAAGTGACAGATTGCCTGATGATAACTTGTTTGATGATGACGCTGTCGGCAATCAACTTTCGGAATACCTATTCACCAGTAAAACCCTTAAATTGATGGACAAGGCTCTAATCAGAATTCCCGATTTTGACCCCCACAATAAGACTATGGATATCCACACACATATCGCAACAATAGAAGAGGAGGCAATGATTAGAGGGCTGATGAGACGGGATGAAAAAGCGAGTTTGTTGAAACGGACCTTACATAAAGATTCTATTCCATGGGTAAAGTCACTACCACACAAGGTTAGAAATGATTTTAAACAACTGAGCCTGGCAGTGATTCGGAAGTTTGGAGAATATTCGACACTCACTGAGGGGTTTTATGCTGTAAAATCGATGACCCAGGGCATGGACCAAGACCCACGTGACTACCTTGTACAATTTAAAAGAGCGTATTACGCAGGCGATGTGAATCAATACCACGAAGGAGATAAAATGTTCAAAATTATGTTTTTTGAATCCTTGAGCCCAGAGATTACAGAAAGGGTGAGAATGGTTTTGAATCCAGAAACCGCATCCTTACGCCGCATAGAGAGCAAGGCGTACATGGCATGGTTGTACAGAGCTAAGAATCAGAATTCGGATCCAGAACACAGGGAGAGGGATAAGGAACCCAGCCTCTCAGAGAGGAATAAAAATCACCGAACAGTCCCACAATGCCTAGAAGAGCAAACACACACGCACCTGTGGCAAAATAACCCAGAGAGAGGTTGGCACGAGAATGAGAGCGGCACAAAGCCGAACATTCAGAGGAATCGCAGGAGGGGGAGGTTCAGAACAGAACCATACCAACACCCCATGCCACGACACACACGAGGCCAAAGTTGCACACTAAGATGGCGAGATAACCACCTAGCGGGAAGAGGTTACACAGACCGCGGAGGTATGGATGCGAACATTCAGAGGAATCGCAGGAGGGGGAGGTTCAGAACAGAACCATACCAACACCCCATGCCACGACACACACGAGGCCAAAGTTGCACACTAAGATGGCGAGATAACCACCTAGCGGGAAGGTGTTACACAGACCGCGGAGGTATGGATGCGAACATTCAGAGGAATCGCAGGATGGGAGGTCAAACACAATCGATCCAATTCCGACCAATTCCTCCACCGGCTATACCAGGAGGGAATAGAGGAATAACACAGAATGCGGTCCAAATACATGATAAACAACCCACAGTGAGCGCGAGCGAGCGGCCAACACGCGCCCCACCCGCCGAGGTATTAAACCCGGAGCTCAATGAGAAATACAAGCAGGCTGCAGGTGACGGGGCGAGCAAAAACACGAGCAGTGCTCTTGTAAATGACGCGCGGATCGAATACAAGGACAGGGTTGCATTGAAGCGTGATCGGACAGTACAAAGAGAGAACACAGAGACACGCCCTGAGGAGCGCAGGCGTGAGCCTTTGAATGAAAAATATCCAAGGGAAACCAAAATGTATGTGGATCGGAGTGCTAAAATGGAGACGAATGTTCATGATATATCGGGAATGGTGTTAAAATCTAACACACTCGTAAAAACAAAGAGGGCAACATTACGAGGGACAGAATTAAATCGACACACAAACTCGGCAAATGTGCATGTAATCGCAGAGAGAGCGAATGCCACGAACAAAGTGTCAAAGTGGGTTGTGTGCGCGCACTCCCACGACGCGAGAGAGTGAGAGAGAAAATTACAAAAACGAACCCGAAAACCGTGATCGAATTATCAAAGTGATAAGTGGTAAACCAGGCAACATGAGGAAGGTAACGCATAAATGCGTTCGAAACCGCTACCTAGCGTTTCCCAGGATTTAACAAAAACAAAGATGAAATTCGTCGGAATTATGATGTATGAGAACCATGTAACTGATGATATCGATGTTTTAACGTGTTGTTAATTTCCTTGCTTAATTCAAATGTAACCACGGTAAGCAAAAACAAAAATGAATATTCGTCGGAATTATGATGTACGAGAACCAATGTAACGCAATATCGATGTTAACGGTTGTTATTTCCTTTGCTAATTCAGATGTAACCAGATTAAGATTGTAATACGTGCACGCGCGTTGTAAGAAATAACCGCCGAGAGTAAGGGCGGCTGATGGGATGCATGACATAAAAAGGGGGCATTACTTTGTTTGAAAATTCGCCAGTGGCCAAATCGACCCCTGATAATTTTCAAAAGGGCGGACTGTTGGATATATGCCCCCCTTTTTAATTTTAAAAATTATTTTTTTTTAAGAATTATTCTGCCAACATAGATAATATCGTTTTTTAATATACACGGGGCAACGTGAGAACGGACACGCCCTCACACTCCCACAGAGGCCCCCACACACTAACACAGATGTGCGCACACCTCATTTCAAAGGAAAGAGGGCATGAAAGAAGGGTAATCAAGATCATAAAAAAAAACTCCCCGAATTTCACACAAGAGGAACAAGGGAGGGGGGAATGGTAGCCGGGGGGGTTCTGGAAGAAACATCCGTTCGTAAAGGGAAAAAAAAACCCTTTTATAAGTACAAAACCAGGCCACGAAATATATAATTATATTCTTAACAAAGGAACAACATTAACAAAAAAACACAAACGGGTTTTGAACCATGTTAGACAAACTAGTACAACTTAGCCATGAAGTAAGCAAACAGTATCCATCCTCACTACAATTGAAAATCAGACTACAGTCTGCACCAGAATCGCGACCCATCATTGTTAATTAAATACTGACATTATTTACCTTTATAGAATTTCTACACGGCCGGGCCGAAGCATCGAAGAACAATTATGGCATATATTTCGCTCCAAAACAAAATTCTTAGCCGGGATAGCAGATTAAATAATCACAAGAAGTCAAATAATAAGTACGGAATTAAAGTGAATATCCTAGGAGCTAACGGTGAATAAGGCTCTCAAAATTAACCAAACACAACAACCCCCTGAAAACAACAGCAGCAACACGACCGTCTTTGTCTTTCCGAGAGGATCTCCACACGCAGGCACCAAGCCGGGAAATGACACCAATAAAACTCCCGGGCAATGGCTCAAAGGAAATTAACACGCTCTCAGAAATAAATAAATAAGCGCATGCGCCGGGCGCTTCCACCGTGGAAACAACCGTCTTTGTCTTCCCACAACACGGACAGCAAAAATTGCACACGCAAGGAATAACATCTCCATGAGAGATCGGGTCACGATGAAACATCGGGAACACGGTTTCGGCTTAACTGGGGCATAATGGAATAAGTCGCATTTCAACTTCCAAACCAAAACAACTTAAGCTGTGTGAGACAAAAGATATGATCCCCGAGCGAGGGCGGAAATAATTAAGCTCGCTTAACGCGTAGGTTGTCGCGACAAATATTATTCAGTAACAAAAACATGGATTCGAATATCTCTTTTATATATATATAACTCGACGCGAATCATCGGTCTGGCTAATGTATAACTTCGTTGGCGCCGTCACGAGCCCCCCCCCCTTCCAGAACGACAACAGCTGTGTCTTCAGAGCTAATAAACACGGACAAACACGCAAGCCACACACGGACGAACACACACACACAGGAAGGTTTTATGACAGACTTTGAACAACTCGGGAAACGGAGGGCATTTTCTCAACATAAGCCGGGGAAAAATCCATTCAACTCACTTCGTCAGGGGCCTGGCTCCCCACCACACATCGCCAGGGCTTCGACTCCACCACAGATCGTCAAGAAGCTTTCGTCATCCAGCATGACGAGAATCGCGAGGTAGCGACGTGCTGCTACAAGCCGAGGTCTGCACCACCTAAGAAGAATTACTACACTGAGCCGCCGAGCTGCGAGTGAAACGGACGGAGATTCCAGCTATCACTCTCGAGCCAACAACTTCAACCCAACGTCAATATCAGCAACGAGCGAAAGCATCGTTCATCGCCAGAGCGACAACCAACGAGAACCGACTCGTCATCCAGCAGTGGAGAGAAAGAGCGCGCCACCGCGCCGTCAGCTACGAGAGCGCGCCACCGCGCCGTCAGCTACGAGAGCGCGCCACCGCGCCGTCAGCTACGAGAGCGCGCCACCGCGCCGTCAGCTACGAGAGCGCGCCACCGCGCCGTCAGCTACGAGAGCGCGCCACCGCGCCGTCAGCTACGAGAGCGCGCCACCGCGCCGTCAGCTACGAGAGCGCGCCACCGCGCCGTCAGCTACGAGAGCGCGCCACCGCGCCGTCAGCTACGAGAGCGCGCCACCGCGCCGTCAGCTACGAGAGCGCGCCACCGCGCCGTCAGCTACGAGAGCGCGCCACCGCGCCGTCAGCTACGAGAGCGCGCCACCGCGCCGTCAGCTACGAGAGCGCGCCACCGCGCCGTCAGCTACCGAGAGCGCGCCACCGCGCCGTCAGCTACCGAGGGCCGCCAAGCGCCGCCAAGCGCCGCCGCTCACCTCATCGCGGAGAAAGTGTCAGCTGCCGCTCGCACAGACGGCAGAGAGGTTGTATCACTCCCCACATACAGACTCGAGGAAACACAGAGAAAATCTTGTCAAACCAGTTTCCTTTGTCATAGAGCCTCGCCGAAGAATTAATTAAAACAGAGCCAGATTAGCTCTCCCGCAACACGCCCTCACCCACCATTGACTCCAACATTCCGTTAAAAGAATATTATACTTACCGATGAATCTATTGACATATACTTTCGCCTCGGGGAGAGAATAAGTGCTTTTATTAACGCAAAACGAAATGTGTCATGCTTGTTTTCAAACTCGGCCAGTCGCCGATGGTGATCGATACAAAAACGAACTAATGAGATGCCTGGTGGAGAGGTAGAGGTTACGATTGCATAATAATTTTTGGTCATTCAGTTCGTTAAATAGTTATTCAATTTAGTAAATGCATAAGTGTTCATTCATTCATTTTAGTCAATGCTTAATCTCGTAATTGCATAAGAATTGTAGTTATCCATATTAGTCGAATGCACAATATCGAAAATGCATAAGAGTTTTGAGTTATTCAATTTAGTAAATGCATAAGTGTTTATTCATTCATTTTAGTCAATGCTTAATATCGTAATTGCATAAGAATTTTAGTTATCCATATTAATCGAATGCTTGATATCGCAAATGCATAAGTGTTTGGTTATTCATGAATTATTGACGCATGTTTGACCTGCATGATAGAATGTCACATGCTTGTTAGAATAAATTGCTTAACACCAACTGTTCGAGTGCTTCTTTCCAAGTCCATGCAAAACCATCATATTTTTGATAACTGTATCCTGTGATGAGATATGAAAATGGAGACCTAAATATCATAACACACGCTAGGATAATCGGTAAACGTTTAATCATTGATCATCGTGTTATCCTGATTGACATAACTCTGGATAAACGAAGCTGAGCCTAATTACCACAACTGCTCACATTAACATCATCGCAAGCATCCGCATAAATTACTACGATTATCTCCGCGATTATCATAATTTATGCATACAATTACTCACACCATCATAATTTATGCATATCATTACACGCAGTATCATAATTTATGCATGTTAATACACACATTAACATAATTAATGCGATTTGCGCATTTTTCGGAAAATTATTAATTTTTATTATTTTCATCAAAATTTCATAACTCCGACACATACAACACCCTCCCTCCCCTCCCCTCCCCTCCCTCCCTCCCTCCCTCCCTTCCCCACCCCTCCCCTCTCTCCCCTCCCTCTCTCCCCTCCCTCCCTGCCCCCATTACTCCAGCCCCCAACCACAGCTGCCAACCGCCCAGCAGTGTAAACGGGGACCTCAACCACAGCTCGTCTCTATTGTAAAGTAGAGCCGACACAAGATTGCAGGGGGTTCGTCTTTTAATCATTTTCTCCCATCCACACCTGTCCCCAGCCGTCCAAATCTTATTCCCACCAAAGGCCCCCCTCTTCCCACCCTCCTATTAGTGGAAATCCTTCCCCTGACACCCCTACACTATGACCGGCCTGCCACGTGTGCGGTTGGGGCAAAGCGGTGGCACCTCCCTCACCCACGAAGACCTTTAACGAGCGTAAAAGAGGCCGACAAAGGGACGCATTTCTCTTGAGCCCCCCCCCCCCTCTATACGGGGGGAGGGAGGAGGGGGGCCGGGGTGGGGGGTGCTTCTGCTAGCAGCGACACATCGCGAACTATTGCACCATGACTCGTTATTCTTAGTTTTTTCGGTGAGGTCACGTAGGTAAAAAATGAAATAAAAATTAATAAAAATAAAGTAATAAAGATCACGACGTTTCGGAGGCAACACAAGTCTTCGTCATCAGGTGGGACCGTCACAGCCAGATTGGCTGCATCAAGTGAGGCAGGGATTCCAAGATGCCTCCGAAACGTCGTGATTTTTATTACTTTATTTTTTATCAATTTTAATTTAATTTTTTTACCTACGTGACTTTACCGAAAAAACTAAGAGTATGAATCCTTGCAGTCACGAAAGCTTCAAATCTAGACCTATACTCGTTGGTTCTTTCGGTAAAGTCACGTAGGTAGAAAATAAAAAGGCTTTCCACCTGATGACGGACGCTTGTGTTGCGCCCGAAACGTCGTGATTTCATTTATTTTCTACACACGTGACTTTACCGAAAGCTTCAAATCTTGATATTACACGATGTGACACGATGTTTGATCCTGGGTAGTAAGTATTATTTTACAATTGCTTATGCCTCAAAAGTATAGAAAACGGCTATAACACTGGTCAACAAAAAAAACGTGTTTTTCTGGCCTGGACTTTTGCAGCTGTTCTAGACTAATTTCAGGGTGCCGATTCCAAATCTGATCTCAGATTTGCTCTATCACATCTCATTTTATGCTATCGGCACACCCCATTTTCATTGATTTTACCCGAAATTCATTCTTGTCACTTATGATTGCGAGTTGTTGCGAGTCAGTGACTGCTTTAGTGTTAAAATATGGTGCTGTATTTTTAGGATAGTGTGTTTATAATATCATTTTATGTAGATATCCACATTTATTTAATATTTTTCTTCTGCAGTTTTTATTGAAAATGCAATATTTCATATCTCAAAAACCTGATGTGATAGACAAAAACTGATGCTAGATTTGGAATCAGCACCCCAAAATTACCTTAAACCCGTTGAAATACCTTGTGCCAGAAAAGGTGTGTTGACCAGTGTTATTATTCCCCCACAAACTTTGCTTTTGTGACCAGGAATTCACGTGAAGGAATGACACAAATGCACGCCGCGTCTTCTCATTGACAATCGGTACATTTCAAAATTTCACTGTCCTGGTCACAAAAGCAAACTTTGTAGGGAACAATAGCCGTTTTCTGTACCTTTGAGGCATAAGCAATTGTAAAATAACACTTATTACCCAGGAACAAAAATATATATTTATTTTCGTTACACAGTATTATCGCAGGTCTGCGCTTTCATGGTGACCGTACCCTTTTTTTTTGTTAAATAATCCTTCCCCAAAATTTCGATGTAAAGCTTTCGTGACTGCAGGGATTCATCTTCTTGGTTCTTTAGGTAAAGTCACGTAGAATGGAAATAATAAAATAATAAAAATAAAACATAATAAGATCATTCTCACGACGTTTCGGCCACAACGCAAGCAGCCGTCCTCAGGTGAAGAACAGGTCTGTCAAAAAGACAGCGTCTTCATTCAGACGCTGTCTTTTTGACAGACCTGTTCTTCACCTGAGGACGGCTGCTTGCGTTGTGGCCGAAACGTCGTGAGAATAGTATTTTATTATGTTTTATTTTTATTATTTTATTATTTCCATTCTACGTGACTTTACCGAAAGAACAAAGAAGGTGATCTCCCCAAAATGTTTTTCTTTTTTAAATCAACAACACGATTAAGGGACGCAGCACGGAGGAGGTGAAAGGGGATTGACACGAGTACAGACAGCGCATGCTGCGGATTCCATGGAAACCTGTCCAAACCCCACGTTTCAATAAACCCTACAGTCCCCCTGGTGTCTTCTAAGCTCTGATATCCCTGTAGGAGAAATGTGGTGGTGGTGGGGGGGGGTATTGCCGATATACCCTAAGGGGCCGTCCTTAAATGACTACGTTGCTGGGATTAATTCTAGATTTGCCAAATACGTGTGGTAAAACTTAAAGTAGGAAAACCAGTGTGTGAAAAAAGAAGAAGACACTATACGGTAACTGAATAATAGTGCCTGTCAAATAAGATGGTCCAAACATGTGTAGTTAAATCTTTTTTGCATGGTTAATAACATCTTTCCAATGATTACTAAGTTTATCTTCTTGGTTCTTTCGGTAAAGTCACGTAGAAGGGAAGTAATAAAATAATAAAAATAAAACATAATAAAATAATTCTCACG
>NW_027615126.1:55000-67500 GCF_965212315.1 Lampetra planeri | reverse complement strand
GAGAAACGAAGGCACGAAAAACGGCACCGGTGTGACAAGAACACCCAACGCGGTGATTAAAGCCACGTGGCCCCGCTAAGGGGATTTCTCTCGCCCCCTCTCATCCACTCCCTCTCATCCACACTCCCCCATCCTCCACTCCCTTCACTCCCCCTCTCTCCCTACACTCCCTCCCTCCTCCTCCATCTACTCTCCCCCCTCTCGCTCCCTTCCTCTCATCCACTCCCTCCTCCACTCCCTTCACTCCCCCTCTCTCCCTACACTCCCTCCCTCCTCCTCCATCTACTCTCCCCCCTCTCGCTCCCTTCCTCTCATCCACTCCCTCCTCCACTCCCTCCACTCCCTCCCTCTCATCCACTACCTCACTCCTCCCTCCACTCCCTCCCTCTCATCCACTCGCCTCCACTCCTTCCCTCCCTCCCTCCCTCTCATCCACTACCTCACTCCTCCCTCCACTCCCTCCCTCTCATCCACTCGCCTCCACTCCTTCCCTCCCTCCCTCCACTCCCTCTCCCTCCACTCCCTCCCTCCCTCCTCTCTCCACTACCCCTCCCTCCCTCCACTCTCTCCCTCCCTCCACTCCCTCCCTCTCCTCCACTCCCTCCCTCTCCCTCCACTCCCCCTCCCTCCTCCACTCCCTTCACTCCCCTTCTCTCCCTCCACTCCACTCCCTCCACTCCCTCCCTCTCCCTCCACTCCCTCCCTCCACTCCCCCTCCCTCCCCTGCCTCCCTCTCTCCCTCCCTCCCTCTACTCCACTCCCTCCCCTCCCTCCTCCCTCCCCTACCTCCCTCCCTCCCCTGCCTCCCTTCTTCCCTCTACTCCACTCCCTCCACTCCCCCTCCCTCCCTCCCTCCACTCCCTCCCCTGCCTCCCTCTCCCTCCACTCCCTCCCTCCACTCCCCCTCCCTCCCCTGCCTCCCTCTCTCCCTCCCTCCCTCTACTCCACTCCCTCCCTCTCCTCCCTCCCTCCCCTACCTCCCTCCCTCCCCTACCTCCCTCCCTCCCCTGCCTCCCTTCTTCCCTCTACTCCACTCCCTCCACTCCCCCTCCCTCCCTCCCTCCACTCCCTGCACTCCCTCCCTCTCCCTCCACTCCCCCTCCCTCCTCCACTCCCTTCACTCCCCTTCTCTCCCTCCACTCCACTCCCTCCACTCCCTCCCTCTCCCTCCACTCCCTCCCTCCACTCCCCCTCCCTCCCCTGCCTCCCTCTCTCCCTCCCTCCCTCTACTCCACTCCCTCCCTGTCCTCCCTCCCTCCCTCCCTCCACTCCCTCCCCTGCCTCCCTCTCCCTCCACTCCCTCCCTCCACTCCCCCTCCCTCCCCTGCCTCCCTCTCTCCCTCCCTCCCTCTACTCCACTCCCTCCCTCTCCTCCCTCCCTCCCCTACCTCCCTCCCTCCCCTGCCTCCCTCCTTCCCTCTACTCCACTCCCTCCACTCCCCCTCCCTCCCTCCCTCCACTCCCTCCCTCTCCTCCACTCCCTCCCTCTCCCTCCACTCCCCCTCCCTCCTCCACTCCCTTCACTCCCCTTCTCTCCCTCCACTCCACTCCCTCCACTCCCTCCCTCTCCCTCCACTCCCTCCCTCCACTCCCCCTCCCTCCCCTGCCTCCCTCTCTCCCTCCCTCCCTCTACTCCACTCCCTCCCCTCCCTCCTCCCTCCCCTACCTCCCTCCCTCCCCTGCCTCCCTTCTTCCCTCTACTCCACTCCCTCCACTCCCCCTCCCTCCACTCCCTCCCCTGCCTCCCTCTCCCTCCACTCCCTCCCTCCACTCCCCCTCCCTCCCCTGCCTCCCTCTCTCCCTCCCTCCCTCTACTCCACTCCCTCCTTCTCCTCCCTCCCTCCCCTACCTCCCTCCCTCCCCTACCTCCCTCCCTCCCCTGCCTCCCTTCTTCCCTCTACTCCACTCCCTCCACTCCCTCTCCCTCCCTCCACTCCCTGCACTCCCTCCCTCTCCTCCACTCCACTCCCTCCCCTGCCTCCCTCCCTCCCCTGCCTCCCTCCCCAACTACCCCACCACCTCTCGAAGTCCATTCCTGGGCTCTCTTTAATGATGATTATTATTGCTATTTTAAAGAGAAGGCCAAACAAAATTAAATCGTGAGAAATAATAATTCAATCACATGTTACCGGATGTCATGGTTACCGCTCGTTACCAATTAGCGGGGCACTTTTGCGTATTAAAAAACGCGCATTTACCCCTCTGTCAAATGTCCCCGCAATTTCAGTCCCATTGTGTTTGGGCGATGATGGTAATGATGATGGTGATGATGATGATGGTAATGATGATGGTGATGATAATGATGATGGTGATGATGATGATGGTAATGATGATGGAGATGATGATGGTGATGATGATGGTGATGATGATGGTAATGATGATGGTGATGATGATGATGGTAATGATGATGATGGTGATGATGGTGATGATGATGATGATAGTGATGATGGTGATGATGGTAATGATAATGGCGCTTTTGGTGGCGAGATGCTAGGGGTACAGGCGGTGCATCGACCAGTCATCTCAGTCAGTCGACCCGTGGCACCTGCTAGGTCTGCCCCGTGACCTCCGAGTGCCAGCGGGCATTCGACACTTCACGTGGCCTCAGCGTGCACGTAGCCTGGCACAAGCGTCGTGGTGACATCCCGCCACTTGGTGGCGAATGGCGGTTGTTGTTGTTGTTGAGATGTTAACTACCTCGCCTGGTATACAGGAGGTCGTTGGGTCGATCCCGATCCTGACGCCTGCTGCTGTATATTTGGAGTTTGCGTGTCTCTCTCTCATCATCATCACGGTGGCTAGGAGATGTTAACTACCTCGCCTGGTATACAGGAAGTCGTTGGGTCGATCCCGACCCTGACGCCTACTGCTGTATATTTGGAGTCTGCCTGTCTCTCTCTCCCCGTGGTCGCGTGGTTTTTTCTCCGAGTCCTCCGGTTTCCCCCCCCACCCCCCTCCACATTGAGAATCAACGTCACGCGTTTAGAGTTATTTGGCTGCTGATATCAATCTCCACAAGACGACAACGATGATGATGATGATGGTGGCAAGCCACTTCGTTGAGCTCTCATTTGTGCTATCCAGGTCTTTTCTGAAAAAATTAACAAGCTATACAGCTCAGTGGGCCTTATCTGCTAGAAAATAAAAACAAATGTTTGTGCTGAACGGCTTACCCATCATGCCTCTGGGTTAACCGAGTAACGCACCCCCAGAACCGGCGTGGTGAAGTATGGTCAATATTGGAACCCCCCTGATTGAGAGCATGGGCATGCCTTCGTTGAGCACTGGCTGATCAAAGGCCCCGTAGGTTAATAGTATCCTTTATGATCTCATCTGGACTGCATTACATCTTTAATGTACTACGGATTTTTTTGTTGACCCATTAACTGTGACACACGCGCGCTGCGTTAACGGCCAACCATAAACAACTTTATTTCCGTTAGAAATTCGGTCAAATTGCCGCGGCCCCTCGATGTGTGGGGAAGGGGGGGTGCAGCGGGGGTAGCGCGCGGCCCCTTGTTTGCGTAGCTTCGCGGTTCAAACCTCAGCGGCCGCCCTGGTGATGTTAACCATGAATACCACCGCCACCACTACTACTGGGGCGTCAAGGTGATGAGATGTTAGCTACCTCGCCTGGTATGCAGGAGGTCGTGGGTTAGATCCCGACACTGACGACACCCGCTGTATATTTGGAAGTTTGCGTGTCTCTCTCTCTCCCCGTGGCTGCGTGGATTTTCCTCCGGGTCCTCCGGTTTTTCTCCCACCACATTTAGAATCAACGTCACGCGTTCGGAATATTTGGCTGCTATATATAATAAGCAGCCACTTTGTTGAGCTATAATTTGTGGTGGCCAGGCCGCTTCTGAAAAAGAAACAAATTCCTGCGGAGGGAGCTGGTAGGAACGTCGGGTTGCTCGGTCAATGGCCAGGGTCAACGGCGGCGTGGTGTATTCCGCAAATATGGCCGATTGTGAGGGCGGGCACAAGCCGGCGTGAGTAGGTGAAACGTTGAGTTTTATAAGGGCACCACGGGGTGACCAGCCCCTCCCCACCCAGCCCCACCCCTTGCACCCCTCACCCAGCCCCACCCTCCCCACCCAGCCCCTCCCCACCCTCCCCACCCAGCCCCTCCCAACCCTCCCCACCCAGCCCCCTCCCCACCCTCCCCTCCCCACCCAGCCCCTCCCCACCCAGCCCCTCTCCACCCTCCCCACCCAGCTCCTCCCCACCCTCTCCTCCCCACCCAGCCCCTCCTTCCCCACCCAGCCCCTCCCTGCACGACGGACGGACACAATAATCCCCTGTGGGCTTGTGGAACCAGTGGGTTCCTACCAGTAAAATCGCTGTATAGCTCAGTAGGCTTTACTTGGTAAAATTAAATAGCTGAGTTTAATCGTTTTCACGACTACTACTACTACTCCTGTACGAGGCGTCTGCCTGCCTCGTGGTATACGCTGAAGGGGCCGTCCATAAATGACGTCACGCACCTAGGGGGGAGGGGGGGGGGGTCAGACATTTGTGACGATGTGTGATGAGGGGGGGGCGGGGGGTTTGAGAAATCTGACGTCACATCAAAATGCGCAACTTTAAATAAATATAGACGACACGTTCCACTTAATTAAATAGACTTTTTAATAAATGTTTTCTCCTACAACATCAGAGTGCAGCGCCACATTAAATACGCACTACAATGACGATAGTTTAAAGCGATTTGAAGCATGTTTTATTTTTTTAGGGGGGGGCAGAGCTTTGTGACGTCATATTTGAGGGGGGGGGGGGTCTGACATTTTGTGACGTCGTGTGACGATGGTGGTGGGGGGGGGGTGAAAAATCATCAAAAATCGCGTGACGTCATTTATGGACTGCCCCTACTAATGGCCGCGAAAGCCTTGCTCCTACTACGTGTTAAACCGAAGGTGAAGTGATGTGTGTTAATATTATGATTTTTTTTTGTTAATATCTCAGGCTTGCCATTCCGTACGCCACCTTCACCAGTTCACATATGCCTCCCGGGATTATGTCTCGGATGAAGGCGTTAAAAAAAGTTGCCCGGTCCAAAAATGCAAAAAAAAAAATCTTCAAAAACCTCCTTTCTAATGCCACTTAAAAATCCGCTCCGCTCACAATTCTCGCTGAATATATTTATTTTTTTCAGCTGACAAGGCAGTTCATTGTGTTGTTGTTGTAGTTTTAAAGTAAAAAACTATACGTGCTTAGCAAGGCCGTAATTATAATATATTAATTGGGGACACACACACACACCCCCCCCCAAATATTCAAATATGCTCAAAATGTCCCCCCCAATATATTGCTATAAAAACATTTGCTATGCTATGTAAATAAAAACAACAATTTGCTAAACCTCGGCCACAATATCTGGACTTGTCTTCATATAACAATGCATAGATTTCTGTTCATATGATTGTGGTTATGGTTGTACTTTATAAATCCCTACTCTCTGCCATGTCATACAATGAAACAAGAAAAGGTAAAAAAAATAAAAAAAAACAGATCAATGTAATACAATACACTATTAGAAATCATTGTAAAAAAAATCAATAAAAAGTCCATCCCGTGTGTTAGTGACATTTTTTAAATATTTTAGGTAGGAAATGAGTTTTCAAATTTAGATTTTTTTTTTCTGGGTTTGGGACAACCCAGACACTCTGGAAGATTTGGTCCCTTCCAATGTTGACTCCATGGCTACGGCCTTGGATCTGAGCTCTCCCACCCGACTGTGAGACGATGCAGGGTGGAGGGCAAAAGTCGGGACACGTTGGGTTGTTATTCATTTTCACAAATCACACGTAAAGTATAGGGTTATTTCAACGTTTATTTGAGTATATGTTCAAACCGGCTTCCATTAATGGTAACAATGTAGGGTGGCCCAAAAGTGAGGACACACAAGATTGTTATATTTCATTTTCACAAATCACATAGGGTTACTATATTTCAATTTCACAAATCACGTGTAAAGAATAGGGTTATTTCAACGTTTATTTGAGTATATGTTCAAACCGGCTTCCATTAATGGTAACAATGTAGGGTGGCCCAAAAGTGAGGACACACAAGATTGTTATATTTCATTTTCACAAATCACATAGGGTTACTATATTTCAATTTCACAAATCACACGTAAAGAATAGGGTTATTTCAACGTTTATTTGAGTATATGTTCAAACCGGCTTCCATTAATGGTAACAATGTAGGGTGGCCCAAAAGTGAGGACACACAAGATTGTTATATTTCATTTTCACAAATCACATAGGGTTACTATATTTCAATTTCACAAATCACGTGTAAAGTATAGGGTTATTTCAACGTTTATTTGAGTATATGTTCAAACCGGCTTCCATTAATGGTAACAATGTAGGGTGGCCCAAAAGTGAGGACACAAGATTGTTATATTTCATTTTCACAAATCACATAGGGTTACTATATTTCAATTTCACAAATCACGTGTAAAGTATAGGGTTATTTCAATATTTATTTGAGCGAATGTTCAAACTGGCTTTCATTAATGGTAACAATACTGTACATGGTGGCCCAAAAATCAGGACACATAGGGTTATTAACAAATGACACAGGGTTGGTTTAACACGTAGGCTTTCGCGACCAGTATTATTCATAATAAAGGTTTTTTGGGTTAGGGTCACTGTATTTATTTTCACAAATGTTGTGAAAGTACACGATGATTAATGCTATTTGTTGTTACACATTACAAGTGTGTGTATATTTTTAATTTATTTTAATTGACATTCGTCAACGATGTCTGCGTCGTTTTACATTCATTCACAGTGGTTGCTTGGCTGAGTTTTGCAAACGACGGATTTGAGATGACCCCCCCCCCCCGCCCTCACACAGGAAGAAAACATAAATATATAAATAATGATAATAGATAAAACACTTACTTTATTACAAACTAATCAAATGTTTCAATGCCAGTGTTAAAGATTAATGAAATAACCCGAAGAAAAAAAACGTGTGCACAAAATAAAAAAAACTACCTACTACCAACTTTAACTCAAACTTCATGTGCTACGAAGCAGGCCCATTGCCCGAAACGTTACAATATTCTACGTTTCCTTTAGCCACAAGCTCTCGTCGAGAGAGAACGACTCAGAGAAACGACGAGGAATTGGAGACAAGCAGGAAGACAATTGCCAAACAATTGCCCAAGTTCTGCGGTCCTCTATATGTGAAGGCGTCATCGGCCAATTACCGATGAGCATGTCCACGTGGGAGGAAACGGGGGGGGGGGGGCACCCCCAGGAAATCCTCGCGTGCGAGGGGGAAACACTCTATCCCACAGAGGGCACAACGGCTAGAAAGCGACATTTTTTGCTGCACCGCCGTCTCCTGGCGAGCCAAGGGGTTCTGTCTCCCCTCCTCGACGCCCACGGGAAGAAGACCTCCTACGCATTTCACAAGTAGTACTAATCCCATATCTGCATTTCCCATAAATATGCTAAATTCCTCTTGATATGCAAATTAGTTTGTCAAGGCGCTCTTCCCCTTCCAACCCAGCTTAAATATACGCTCCAAGCCTGGTGGTGATTCATTCAGACGCTGTCTGCCTGACAGACAGACCTGGTCTTCACCCGAGGACGGCTGTTTGCATTGTGGCCGAAACGTCGTGAGAATTAGTTTATAATTTTTATTTATTATTATTTTATTATTTCCCTTCTAAGTGATGACTTTACCGAAAAAACCAAGAAGATGAATCCCTGCAGTCACGAAAGCTTTACATCGAAATTTATATATATTTGTTTGGCAGGGGTGGGGGTGGGGGGGGGCAAGTTACGTGTGTAAATTGTGTGTGTCGTAAACCCTCCCTCCACCCCGACACGAGCCGGTTGTTACTGCATCGGCTTCTGTGTTGCGTGTCGTGTGTGTGTGTGTGACGTGGGCTCATGGTTAGCTCTCGTCGATTTGCTCCGACGTGAATGAAACTCAAAGTTGTATCCTCAAATCTTGTAACTCAATTTAAATCGAAAAAGAAGACTAAGGATAAGAGGGGGGAGGAACGACGTGAATGGGAAGGAGGGAGAATGATAAGAAGGAAAAGAAGCAAGAGGAGGGAGAGTTTTACTGGTAGGAACGAAGTGAACCAGCCTACAATAGATTATATCGTCCGTCCGTCCGTCCGATGTCCGATTAGGTGTAGCAGCATCGCCCCCTACTGCAAACACTTGGCAGGACCCTACAAAAACCTTTAGACTCAGTGACGCTTTCCTGGCTAAACAAGTGTAACATTCCCTTATAATTCCCTGAGATAGCTTTTAATTAAAACATTTAAATTAAAAATTAACTCACAGCGGCCTAAAGCCTACAGCTAGGCCTAAAGCCTAGAACTAGGCCTCAAACTCTCCCTTCGTATCGTACCCCCGCGTGTGTGAAAGGGAGTTAATATTTAACAATGTTACATTCCCTAATGTTTTTAAATAGAAACATTTACATTTAAAGCTTTTACATTAATAATTAAAACATTTAAATTACAAATTAACTCACAGCGGCCTAAAGCCTACAGCTAGGCCTAAAGCCTAGAACCAGGCCTCAAACTCTCCCTTCGTATCGTCCGATTAGGTGTAGTAACATCGCCCCCTACTGCAAACACTTGGCAGGACCCTACAAAAACCTTTAGACTCAGTGAGGCTTTCCTGGCTAAACAAGTGTAATAATACATTATGTTTCTATTCTTTGGTTATTCGTTCCTACCAGCCCACCCCGCAGGGGACCTGTTAGTAAAATGCGTGCGGTGATCCACCAAACCCTCGCTGTCGACACCACAGCGTTATAAGATTGCGGGCGGGCGGGCGGTGGTGGTGGTGGTGCACCACGTCGCGTTATCGACGGACGCGTTCAGCTGATCGGCCGCTCAATCCCGAAATCGCTGCTACACACACAGGAAGCTCACGAGGTCGCAATGGCTAATTGCGTCCATAACGCGTCTCCACAAAGACAAAGATCCACCCCTCCCACCGTATAGCCTCGACATACTGCTGGGGCAAGTGCTATAAGCGAGGAGCAACACCACCTATGAAGGCCGGCACGGGGCACGATGGGGGTGGGGGGTCAGCAACACCACGCACGGCCGAACTTTGTCTACCTCGTGCCGATGTTGCCTACACACACATCGTACTGGGTGTTCATTTGAGGTTGAGCTGACCTAGGGGAGGCCCAGGACCGGTGTAGATAATCGTCACCGGTGGTTGTGAGCGGGATTCGAATCGCAGCGCCACCACCGCTCTTTACACAAAGGAAAGCTGTCTCGGGTGTGGACCAATCAACTTCAAGGACAGTGCACATTATCAGAGTTATGTTTTTTGTTTGCATTATGACTGCAGGTATTGTGGTCTATGCAAACATGACTCCTTGTAAAAAGGTGTCAGTTTTGTTGCCAGATAGAAGGGTAAAAAAACAATTATCATATTTTTACTGGCAAATGAGGTTCCCATAGTGTAGATGCTTGCCCCGAGCTCTCATACTCTGATGGTGCATTGTCTTTGAGTTGTGCGCCTTTTGGCGTCATCTGGTCCAACCCATGTGAGACTAAGCTCTAAGGAAATCTGTCTCGGGTGTGGACCAATCAACTTCAAGGACAGTGCACATTATCAGAGTTATGTTTTTTGTTTGCATTATGACTGCAGGTATTGTGGTCTATGCAAACATGACTCCTTGTAAAAAGGTGTCAGTTTTGTTGCCAGATAGAAGGGTAAAAAACCAATTATCATATTTTTACTGGCAAATGAGGTTCCCATAGTGTAGATGCTTGCCCCGAGCTCTCATACTCTGATGGTGCATTGTCTTTGAGTTGTGCGCCTTTTGGCGTCATCTGGTCCAACCCATGTGAGACTAGGCTCTAAGGAAAGCTGTCTCGGGTGTGGACCAATCAACTTCAAGGACAGTGCACATTATCAGAGTTATGTTTTTTGTTTGCATTATGACTGCAGGTATTGTGGTCTATGCAAACATGACTCCTTGTAAAAAGGTGTCAGTTTTGTTGCCAGATAGAAGGGTAAAAAACCAATTATCATATTTTTACTGGCAAATGAGGTTCCCATAGTGTAGATGCTTGCCCCGAGCTCTCATACTCTGATGGTGCATTGTCTTTGAGTTGTGCGCCTTTTGGCGTCATCTGGTCCAACCCATGTGAGACTAAGCTCTAAGGAAATCTGTCTCGGGTGTGGACCAATCAACTTCAAGGACAGTGCACATTATCAGAGTTATGTTTTTTGTTTGCATTATGACTGCAGGTATTGTGGTCTATGCAAACATGACTCCTTGTAAAAAGGTGTCAGTTTTGTTGCCAGATAGAAGGGTAAAAAACCAATTATCATATTTTTACTGGCAAATGAGGTTCCCATAGTGTAGATGCTTGCCCCGAGCTCTCATACTCTGATGGTGCATTGTCTTTGAGTTGTGCGCCTTTTGGCGTCATCTGGTCCAACCCATGTGAGACTAGGCTCTAAGGAAAGCTGTCTCGGGTGTGGACCAATCAACTTCAAGGACAGTGCACATTATCAGAGTTATGTTTTTTGTTTGCATTATGACTGCAGGTATTGTGGTCTATGCAAACATGACTCCTTGTAAAAAGGTGTCAGTTTTGTTGCCAGATAGAAGGGTAAAAAAAACAATTATCATATTTTTACTGGCAAATGAGGTTCCCCTAGTGGATCACACCTCGTTACGATGATTGGCTCTACCGGTCCTGGCCCATAGCCAATGGGGGGAAGTCTAGGGGCGTGGCCCTGACGTAATGGGAAGGTGACATCTGTAAATAGATGGTTGGATCTGCTGGCTTTAGACACAGCCAATGGGGGGACGAGTCAGGGGCGTGGTCCCGGGAGCCTAGATGGAGTCTGGAAGATTCCATAGAGGTTAACCAGGATTGGTGGAAAGGTACCACGTGACCCGGGTATTAAAAGGGGTGGAGACGGACAACACGTGGTTAGATCTGGAACGAACGGAGGGTGAGGCCATGCTGGAGCGGGGTCCAGGTTGCCACATGGTCCAGGCTGCCACGTGGTCCGGGCTGCCCACGTGGTCCGGGCTGCCCACGTGGTCCGGGCTGCCCATGTGGTCCGGGCTGCCCACGTGGTCCAGGCTGCCCACGTGGTCCAGGCTGCCCACGTGGTCCAGGCTGCCCACGTGGTCCAGGCTGCCCACGTGGTCCAGGCTGCCCACGTGGTTCAGGCTGCCCACGTGGTTCAGGCTGCCCACGTGGTTCAGGCTGCCCACGTGGTTCAGGCTGCCCACGTGGTTCAGGCTGCGCGTGTCTCTCTCTCTCTCTCTCCCTCTCACGCTGTCTGTCAGCAGCGTGAAGGAGTGTTGTGAACGAAAGACAAATAAAGACCGGATTTCAGAAGTCGCTTCCATGACCTTTATTACACAGACATCGGCTCAAACTCTGGTGGCCAGGCTCTCATCCACTCAGCGATATGGACGGCTCACACTGCGGTGAGTGCAACCAGACGCTCTTGCTGATACGAGGTAGAAGCGAGGTTACTAGGGGAAAAGAAAACACCACCCCAACATTTGACGCTCCACCTGGAGCTGCCAACAATGGGTCAAAGGTACACAACTGCCAGAGGGGCAATACTCGGCACATCAATAGCAATCTTGAACACACGCGCCGGCGAGATGCATATCCGCGCTAGGCATTGGCAAACCAAGTCAAGGTTTAGGGCCCCTAATAGCTCAAGGGCGGTCCCCGGAGTCAATGCGAGTATCGGAATCTTTATTGTTGAATGCAGGAGGAGGCATCGGATCAGATAATGTTTTTTTTGTTTTGTTAACACATACGTCAGAAAAGTTACAACAGCGAACAATGCGCGCAAACAAAAACAAGATAGGGGTGAAAAACGTATGAAATGGGAAAGCACGTCACTAAAATGTAGATAAATATTACATCCATTATTCAGATAAGTCCGATTCATCAAGATGGGAGCAAGGCTGCATAAATAAAGCCAACAGCAAAACAGTTGCAGACCAAAACAGTCAGTCCCCTCTGTAGGACGGACAACATCAACGTTGAACTGTGGATACGACCACGTGGGGGGGGGGGGGGGGGGGATCAAGGGTCAAAGTTGCAAATCGCATTTGCAAATGTGCCTGCCGTATTCAGCACTAACCTGTTTCGGATATATATTTTTCTACCGATTTAAAATACCGTATCAGCTTCAACTAAAAAAACACGGTCAAAGTGAAGGCGCAGCCCTGCAAGTGCCTAGTGGAGTTGACCTCGTAGTGGAGTTGACCTCGTAGTGGAGTTGACCTCGGGGTGGAGTTGACCTCGTAGTGGAGTTGACCTCGTAGTGGAGTTGCCTTGCCGGTGGAGCTGGCCTGCGGGTGGAGTTGACCTCCATCATCATCATCATCACCACCATCACCATCATCATCACCACCATCATCATCATCATCACCACCATCACCATCATCATCACCACCATCATCATCATTATCACCACCAACATCATCATCACCATCATCATCACCAT